>NW_027528872.1:6578414-6582670 GCF_008692635.1 Crocuta crocuta
ATAGCTGGGTTTTATTTAAAGCCACAAAGTAATTAATTACATTGAGCAAAAAGCGAAGGCTCTCTCCTGCACAACACTTCCCAAGTGTTTTCTGCAGAAGATGCCGTTCCTATGCAATCGTCCACACGCCCACGCGAACTTGGGTTCCTGTTTCTTCCTCATTTTCTTCCTTCGTGTCTGCAGCCTGTCCCTGTTTTCCTTTAAATCTGACTCTCTCCCTGCCTGTCTCTTGTCTGTGCTTCCTACCCATCTTCCCTCTCCTAATCCCATTATCTCTCTTCCCCTCACTGTGACCCCAGTGTCTGGTCCCTGAAGCATGGTCCTCTCTTCCTGTGGCGTCTCCTGTGAGTGCCCTGAAGCCAGGCTCAGCCCAGCTTCTCGCTCCAGCTCTGCCTCTGGTGATTGACCTAGAATTTGTTCTTTCCATCCCTGTCAGTTCTGTCTCCTCCTGAAGGTACACATGGTGGCAGAGCTCTTGGTTCACGTGAGCTTAAGAAGGGAGTGGTATGGCATGATGCTGGTTCATGGAGTCCAGAACCCCATCTGAATAAAGAATGGTGTGATGACAGCAGCTTGCTACCACAATGACTGCTGTGGATGGAGCCCTGTAGACAGATGGGAGGAAGGAAAGAAGAAAGGAGAGAAAGATATCATCAGTCCATTCACACATTCATGCGAAAAGCACTTATTAAGCACCTATTTTGTGCTAACCTTGATGCCAGGTGTTGAGAATATGGACATAAAGTAAAATAAGGTTCTGCTTCTAAACAATCCAGTTGGCGAGTTACCCGAGAAAACAATCATTACAACAAAATGGGAGACTTGTTACATTGATTGTGCTAGTTTCGGGGTCTATAGAAGGAAAGGGTAACATTGCTTGGGTGGGGTAGGTGGAAAAGAGCATGAAAATAGGTTTCCCAGGAGACACTTCTGCAGGCAAACAAGGAAGGAAAGGAAAAAAATGTTCTTCAGGAAGAGAGAATAGCCCTGTTCCAAGTCACAGAGGAATAAAGGGCTGAATTCTGTTATGAGGCCCACTAGCAGAGAAGGGCTGGGACACGGGTGAGCCGGTAATGGAGCCACAGGGTCTCAGCAGCAGGTCATCGAGCTTTATAAGCCTCACCAAGGAGTCCAGACCTCAGTGGATGGTCAGTGAGAAGCAACCCAAGATGGAAGCAAGGGAATGACATGGTCCATCTTGCATTTTTTTGGTAAATCACTCTGGTAGCTGTATAGATTGGCTTATAGGTGGTTGGAGACAACTGTCCGGATAAGGAATGATAAGGGCAGCGATGGGCACAGGTGGCAGGGGCATTTGCTGAGTGCCAGGCACTGGGCCAAGTGCTTTTATACATATAACCTCGTGTGTGTTCAGAAGCATGTAAACAACCGCATAGATCATCATAGCAACACTAGGGACGCAGATCTGGGAGACTATCAAATAATAAGAATGACAGCTCTATGCTGAAATGGTATAGATGGGTCCTTTAATGGAATCGAAATAGCTTGTCTTGGTGTTTATACAGACTGCATGATAGCTTTTGTTCAGAAAGAGCTAACATGGCAGTCTTCATGCATCGCTTGTGGGAATCTATGTTGGCACAACCTTTCTGGAGACCATCCTGGTCATACTTTTCAAAGGCTGTAAAATCTGCAATTTTTGTTCCGGCAACTTCTATTCCAGAAACTCAAACTAACGAAAAATTAAGAATGTGTGCAAAGATTTAGCTAAAAGTATATTTATGGCAGCATTGTTGTTGTAGTAAAATGCAAATCACAACAACTGAGGCATGGCTTAACACACTCTAGCACAACAGTACAGTGGCATTGTTTTCAGCCATTAAATGCCATGGTGTGGAAGTATATGCATAGACATGGAAAGAGACTCACATCGATTTAGCCCTTCTTCAAAGATGCAGTCTAAATAAAAATGGGCGATCGCTATGCAAACACACTTCAAGACAAACTCCTTGCACTAGTTTCCAATATATTTTTAAGTGAAGGAGCAAGATACAAAGCAACATACATATAGTATGCTACCATTTTAATTAAAAAGAAAAAATACGCGCATGAGAATCTCATGAATATGCCCTAGAGAGGGTGGCAGGATATCTACTGGTGTGATATATGTGTTTATCACTGAGTGGAGAATCATAGGGGTTGGGTAACTTTAAGTTAGTCTTTTGGGTTGCCTATAGGTTTTTTTTTCACCTTTTTATACAATGAGCATGTATTTCTTGTATTAAAAAATAAAAGGAGAATGGGGGAAGGAAATCCATCACAGTTTGTATAGCTGTGCAGTGGGTCATTCTACCCTCCCCCATTGCTTCATTTATTCAACCATCATTCATGATGTACCCATTATCTCTAGGCTTCGTGGAATGTACCAGAGATACAAGGATAATTAAGCATGGTTCTTGTCCTTAGGGAACTCACAAGCTAACAAGGAAATTGATTAACAGATAAACAGTTATAAGGCTATAACATGTTATAATATTATACATGTTATAATGGCTAGGTAAAACAGTGACAGAAATATTTGCATGGGGGGTTGCCTGGGTGGCTCAGTCAGTTAAGTGTCCAACTCTTGATTTTGGCTTAGGTCATGATCTCACAGTTTGTGAGATCAAGCCCCAAGCTGGGCTCCGTGCTAACAAAACAAAGCCTGCTTAGGAATCTTTCTCCCTCTCTCTGCCCACCCCCACAAAATAATTAAATAAACTGAAAAAATGAAATACTTTACATGGTTTCCCGGGGTCACAAATGAGTCTGATTTTACCTTGTAGGTTTTAAAAGGTGACTTCCATTGGGTTGCTATAGTTCTGCTCTTCGTGCCTCTATTCCGGTCTAGTCTAGCAAAGTAGCTAGGAAAGAGGCAGAGGAAAGGTTGTGGGGCTGAGAGCACTGTGCTGGAAGTCAGATCTAGCCCATCCCTTCAACTCATCCAAAAAAATCTTTGTTTTCTATTGAGCAAAGGTTCGTCATAGGTGTACAAGACCTTTCTCTGGCCCCACCTACATTTCCAGCTTCATCTGCATGGTTGCCTTCATTAACTCCACATTCCTGTTTCACACCTGCACTGGCACTGTCCTCTAGACCTTCCAGACCCTTGAACAACTTGATTACTTTAAATAGATTGTTTTCTTTGTCTCTAACCCTGAGTTTTTCCTCCTGGCAACACCGTTGACATTTGGGGCCAGATAATTCTTGGATGTGGGGGTCTGTACTGTACCTGTGCGTTGGAAGATGTTTATAGCATCCCTGGCCTTCTCTCACTAGATGCAAGAGCATTTCTCCTCTCATGACAATCAAAAATGCTTCTAGATGGGACTCAATTGAGCCTCGGAGTCTTGATCTCGTCTCAGGCCATGATCCCAGGGTTGTGGGATCGAGCTCCATGTCAGACTCCATACTGAGCGTAGAGCCTCCTTAAGACTCTCTCTCTCTGTCTCCCTCTCCCCCTTCCTGCATGCACACGCCCCCTCTCTCTGTCTCTCAAAAAACAAAAATAACAATAAATTTTAAAAATAAATAAGGAAAAATGCCTCCAGACAGTGTCAAATGGCCCCTGGCGTGCAAAATTGCCCCTCGTTGAGAAGCACTGCAATCATTGACCACGTCACCCCCCAGACAGGTCAGTTCCCATCTCTGGGCCTGGGCCTTCATCTGGAAAGCTGGTCTGCAAAAATAGACACAAGCTAGGTCCCCGTGGATATGATGGTCCACGGTTCTCTCAGTGCTTCTTGGGCTCCTCCCACGTGCTCAACACCATGCTGTGGGTTAAGGGGGCACTGGAAGAAATCTTGTTCCTGCTCTCTCAAGTAGATGGGGAGAGAAAATCTATATTTACCAGACAGTTAATGTGCAACAGACTGCAGCATGTGAGTGGAGTCCGGCTCTGAGGCACTGAGTGGTCCTGTGCTGTGGTTCCACCGGTGATGCTGTTCCAGGGTCCTGTGGATAGGAGACAGTTTCTGTCTTGACATTTGCGATGTGGTAACACTGACAGGTGGCAGTGCTGACATCTCTCAAGAAGTCACATGGGGCATCGATGGTTATAAATCCAAATTTCCAAGATGTCCCAAGGTCTCACATGGTCATTGCTCTCCAGGCTTTGGTTGAACTACTTTATGCAGGGCTGGCTGAGTGCGAGCCCCCATCCCTGAGGGCCGGTCTGAAAATGCTTCCCACAAGGAAAAACAGCAGGCAGAGGACTTGGTAAAAGCAAAAAGGGGGGGGGGGGGGGGGGTGGTCTC
>NW_027528872.1:6582705-6670783 GCF_008692635.1 Crocuta crocuta
TATTCCACTAAACAATCCCTCTGTTCTCTTTGGATCACTACAAAGTTGTTGTTGTTGTTCTAACATTATTTATTTTGAAAGACAAAGATAGAGTGCGAGCAGAGCAGGGGCAGAGAGAGAGGGAGACACAGAATCTGAAACAGGCTCCAGGCTCTGAGCTGTCAGTACAGAGCCCGATGCAGGGGCAGAGAGAGAGGGAGACACAGAATCTGAAACAGGCTCCAGGCTCTGAGCTGTCAGTACAGAGCCCGATGCGGGGCTTGAACCTACGAACTGCGAGATCATGACTTGAGCTGAAATCGATCACTCACCCAACTGAGCCACCCAGGCACCCCACTACAAAGTTTTAATAGTTTACTTCTAAAACTCCCAAATCCTTGGCTTGTCCCAGAGGCATGTTCAGCTAAAGCTGAGTATTTTCCCCAAACTTCAGAAGGATGCCCTGCATTGGGTCAGTCACACGAGGGCCTGTTACTAGAAAAGGACTCAGTCCCTCCTAAGGGACCAGGATTAGCCCTAGTGTTTGCTCTCCTGGTGTTAAACCTCAAGGTAGACTGGACTTGTAGCTGGTGTCCAGCAATGCCATATCTCTGCTACGCTATATCTTGATGGTGCTTGTGCATCCTCTCATTTGATTCTCAGAAGCACCCTGAGAAGTAGGTGACAGTGTCTTTATTCAACCAACGGTTCCCTGAGGTTTTGTCCCTTGTTGAAGGTGGAACAGAAGCCAGTACCCAAAACCCGGGTCTTCTGATTCTGTGTGCGCCGCCTGGCGCCTCAGAAAACTGTATCTGAAACACACAAACCCTCCCCCAGGGTCTTCGTCCTTCCCGGGGTGGAGGATGAACAGAGCCTTGGAGATACCAGAGCTGCTCCTGCAGCGGACATGGGAGGGAAGTCCTCTGGACACAAGCCTGGACCAACTTTTAGAGGCTGGGGTAGAAGCACAGAAGGCCCCCAAACCAGCCTGACTGCTCTTGGGTGCAGAGGTGGAGAGCTTGGTCAGGCCCCTGCTGTGTCAGGAGCTGGGCCCCTGACCCACAGGAAGGGCTGCTGTTCGTCAAGCCACAGAAGTCAGGAGTCTTGAGGCAGCCTTTTTCTCCAGGTTCTGGAGGTACAGAGAATAGGGACATTGCCCGTGTGGCACATGAGAGAGCCCAGACTCTGCTTGAGAAGAGATTTCAGATCCCAGCCTGCCTTTCCCGAGGCACAAATAATAGCATTTGCCCCTCCAAGGTCTGTGTTAGGCTGAAGATAAAAATTTAAAAATCACATCTGCATAATTTATTTTCCTAGATCACCCGTTACACGAAACGCAGTTTTTTTTTTTTTTTAGTTAGGAAATATTTCTTGAGCACTTCCATTGCAGTGGGGTGAGTAAGACAGGCTCAGTGCTGCCTCTGTGGCCAGGACACCAAGCATGGCCTGACCGGGCTGCTCAGAGTTGCTCAGAAGGATGGATTGGGGAAGCTCAGAGGTGAGGCATGGCTGTCACGGGGAGAAAAGGGGAATGACACTGTCCCTGGACTCCTATTTGTCTCCTAGGGAGTTAAGATGGGCACCCCGATCAAGGACTTCCCACTGCCTGCCCCTCTCTATACAAAGTTTACTTTATTAGAAGTGTCCGTGCTGCTGGGAAATATGTGTTTCGGTGCTTAACTCAGTGGGACTGGGGACATCTCCATTTTGCTGTTGGGCACCAACGTCCAATGCATCCATCTGAATTTTTAAATCGATCGACTCCTTAAGTGAGTGCATCTGGCAAACAGCTTCTTTTGCTTGCCTCCCATAGCTTTGCATATTCTTTTGCAGAAGGACTGGAGGCGAATGCAGTGATTTCTAAGGATGACAAGCTGTTCTGGGACCTGGGACTTGAGGGTTGGTTGTGTGTCCCAGCTGCTTAGAAATACTAAAGCATACTGGACAACTGGTTAGCAATAGCATGTTGAGGAACTCTTTCATTGTTTTATTAGGATAAATCACATTAAGGAGTTCTGGGGCCCAGCAAGGAGTCCATCCCGGGATGCCATGGGGGTGGGGAAGCTTATATAGACCGCGCCCGGGATTTGTTACAGAGCACCACTTTTGAAACTAGAAGCTTTGCAGGGTGTGAGGCCATGATGCAGCAGGAGGGAGCCGGCTATCAGCTTGCTTCCCATTGAGGATGCAAATCCAATTGGCTCAGAAGATAGCTCAGCGTCTCCCAGAGACCCCTGCCCTGGAGAAATCCACCCAGCCCAAGGGCTTAGCTGTCCAAAGGAGAATTTTTCCAACTGGAGCTGAGAGAACTTGACGGGAGTACCATTCTGCCTGTGGGGGAGACGCAGCCACACAAATGCGGTATTGGGGTACAGGAGTGTGCAGCTCCGACCTACCCACAGCCCCCTGTGTGCACACTGCAGACACACACACTGTACTTGGCTTGAGTGAAGGCACACATGGTGTCTTGGGTGTGGGTAATCCAGAGCTCTGAAGACCAAGGCAAAATTCCATAATTGAAGTCAATCCTAACCACTTCCATGGCCTCCTCTGCCTGTGTATCTGAGGGCAAAGCCCATCCCAAAGGCCATGGAGCCCCCTCTCTGCTGCCAAAGGGCCAGTGAGTTCCTTCTCCCTCCTCACATACCTGCGGTGTTCCTTCCTGGGGTATATTTCCTGCTAGGTTAGGGTTAGGTTTTAGAGCCCTTGTCCCTAACCTCCATCTCTACTTCCTACCCTTCTTCATTTATTAAAAAAAAAAAAAATCATTACTATCTACTTCTTCATCTTGACGTAGAGACTACACGCACAAGCCTGTGCACAAGTACCTAGCAGCATGCCAGCCACAGAGAAGGCGTTCGGTATAAGGGACTTTGGTGTTCGCTCTGTCACCTCCAGGACCGCCATCACTTCTGCCTCTGGTCAAAGGCCCTGCAGCCCTCTCTCCTGGCCTCATTCCTATCTGTCAAGATAGTTGGGGGAGAGGGAGTGTAGGCAGTGGACTATACTGTGTCCAACTGCCTGTAACTTTGGAAGGTCCCCAGACGTCTCCAACTAATTTAAAGTCACAAAAGTGTCCACTTTTCATTAATCGTTCACTAAATACTTGCTCTCTGCCAGGTTCAGTGTTAGGAACTGAGACAGTAGAGATGAATAAGTCATGTGTGTCCCAGGCTCCAAGAGACTCCTAGGAAAACACACACATATGCATGTACACACATGCACACACAGCTTGATGCCCTTCCTACAGCAAAAGCTGGCCCTTGCCCTGTAAGAACTGGGAGTTTGCCCACTACTTCTGCATTTCTTCCCCGACCTAGGTTCTGGACCCAGCTTTATTCTGCATAGCTCAATGGGCCTTGAATTAGTCTGTGTTCTCCAGAGAAAGAGAAATCAACAGGATGTGTTTGTATTTAGTGAGAGAGATTTATTTTAAGGAATCGGCTCACACAGTTGTGGAGCCTGGTAAGTCCAAAGTCTGCAGGGTGGGCCAGCAGGCTGGAGGCCCCAGAAGAGTTATAGTTCAAGTCCAAAGGTGGTCTGCTGGCAAGATTCCCTCTTGCTCAGGGGAGGTAAGTCTTTGTTCAACTCAGGCCCTCAACAGATTGGGTGAAGCCCATCACAAGTAGACCACATTGGAGGCCAATCTGCTTTACTCCAACTCCACCAACCTAAATGCTAACCTCATCCAAAAACACCTTCCCAGAAACATCCAGAATATGTTTCACTAAAGATCTGTGCACCATGGCCTAGCTAAGCCAACATATGACATTAACCATTACAGCCCTATAAGATCAGGAAACTGAATCTCAGTGATTTCAAAGATTCCCTCATTTCCAGTATTTTAGGAGTCTGACAGCTCTGGTAAATGAGATGCAGACAGTCCTTTCCCTGTTGGAACTTTCCAGAGAACCAAGATATCCTCAGCCATTTGCCTAAGATCACTGATGCCACCAAATGATTCCCTAGCTCACTCCATGTGACAAAACCTCAGCTCCGTGGCCCATGTCTAATGTTCATGAGAATCACCTGGGGAGCCTTCCACTGAACAGACTCCCAGCCCTGATCCAGATTCATTAGCTGTGGCATGGGCACTGGGGGCCGGGCCCTAGATCGTGACCAGCAAGGAAGTAGCTACTGGGGACTCAGGGCAGGGGGTGGCAGGAAGCACCATGACAGGCCCCCAGGAAGCTGCTCAATGAAGGGATCCCCAGTGTGGTCTGTGGGCACACTGTGAGAATGCCTCTCCAAAGTATCCCAGGCTGAAGCAGTGAGGGGGTCTGGTGACCACAAAGGGGATACGTGCCTTTTGAAAAACAACTAAAATCAGTTAGCAACTTGCCCCTCCCCTTTGCTCTTTCCAGCCTACCTGACTGCTTACCTGCCCCTTCCACCCTGTGGCTAAACCTTCCTCCTCTCAAACCTGTTCTTAAAATTATATACTATCCCTGCAAAGGACCGTGCTTCATGTTTCACATGAATACTTGTTCTCCATCCTAGAAGCAGTCTTAGCAGACTCACATTCAAGGGTCTGCTCTTGCCAAAAAAAAAAAAAAAAAAAGACCAAGAAAGAATGGCATTCTTTCTAAACACCCCACCCACGCACCAAAAATCTTACCATCAGTTTCGTTTTTCTTTTTAATTTGTAGTACATCTTGGGGCGTCTGTGTGACTCAGTTGCTTAAGCATCTGACTCTTGATTTGGGCTCAGGTCATGATCCCAGGGTTGTGGGATTGAGCCACACATCAGGCTCTGTGCTNAATAAACATTTAAAAAAAACTGGAGTACATCTTTCCTCCCAACTAACATCTGGAGAGTTCATCACACCTGCTCTGGCAAGGTTAGTAGGCTAAAATAGTTGAGAGCTGAGCTATAGATGAGAGCCTTGACTCTTTCTACCCAGGGACTCCACTGGAGGCTCCCTGCTCTCCAGGCAGGTGGAGAGATGGTGGTTCCCAGAGAGTGCCCCCTTATGCCTCTTTAGACAGGAAGTGGGCAGGGGGTGGGGGAGAGAGGGTTTTAGGGAGGCCAGACTACATTTGAGGACATTATGACATAGCTAAGGAGAGAAGATGCTGTTTCCTCTTGATGGACACCCAGCCTGTAAACAAAAGAATTATAGAGATGGGTTTCAGATCTTTGTTTCAGGGATGGATTCCTGCAGGACAAATGCCATGTCTAGCTAGGTTAGTCTGGACAAAATCTATTCCTTCACATGACTTTTTTAAAAATAAAGATGTTGATTGACCACCAGATGATCTTACATTGGTCACTTCTAATGTTTCATGGCCTCAGAGGAAGCCAGTCATTGATTCAGCAAACCTGCCCACAGGCATCAAGGTAGACACGGGCAGTACAGCACTGAATTTGTAAGACAGGGACACCCTGCCCTGGTAAAGCCTACAACAGAGCTAAGAAAAGAAGCAAACAAATAGTAGACAGGTGGATAATGAATAACACTTTTAAATACTGTCAGGGAGAAGTGCAGGCAGCACTGTATAGTGGAGAAGAGCGTGGACTCTGATCGCAGTGCTTCAGAGTTTAAATCTCACATCAGCTAAATGGCTTCAAGCCAATCATTTAACCTCTCTAAACCTCTGTTTCCACATCTGTTAAAAAAGTCATCAAGTGAGAGGGTAAAACTTTGCTTGCCGATTTGGTTAGGGGATGACGGAGATAACGAGAGTTAAAACAGCTTGCGTGAGGCTTGGTATATAACCCTTTGTAGTAAATGTCAGGTCCTCTCTCTGCTCCTATCTGCAGACAGCGCTGACTGGCACTTCTCTTTCCTGCCTGGGATGACACGTGGAGCCAAGTCACAGGCTTTGGGAAGAAGAAGGTTAAGGGGTTCTTCCTCAAATGTCATCTTTGAGGAGGAGGTCCAAGGATGGCAGAGGAGAGTTGAGGGAATCATTCACAACCTGTACATAACAGCCGCCTCTGTAATTACTTGCAACGAGAGGCATGATGTTCTTCGCCCTCCGTTTTATAACCATCAAGGCATTTTTAAAAAGATTCTGTTAATTGCCACTTGCAGACGGATTATTATCTATTCAGAATCCCCTGGCGCAAATGAATCACACCATACATGTGTCTGAGCTCTTTCAACCCACTCGCTGACCCCACATGCCGCTGAGGCTGTAGTGACGAGATGAGGAGGTAACTGACGGGCAGGGAAGGGGCAGAAGTCTTGGGAGCAACCAGAAGACTCTTCCGGGTGTCTGTAGGTCAAGGGGAAAATTTATGATCTCTCTGGGACACATTTAAGGCAAGAGAAGAGAAAGGAAGTAAATGGGTGGATTCTGTTCACAACTGGAGAAGCAGATGGAGGGGGGTCCTTGGCGAGCATACAGCAGGGAGGCCCAGACTCCCTCACCCAACCTAGGCTCCCTGGTTGCTTGCTCCGTCACTGTGCCAGCTTGAGCCAGTTTTTCAGACTATGAAGGCTTAGACTTTGGGAAGGAAGGGGGGCACCTGGGTGGCTCAGTTGTTTAAGCGTCCGACTTTGGCTCAAGTCATAATCTCATGGTTTGTGGATTCAAGCCCCATGTCGGGCTTTGTGCTGACAGCTCGGAGCCTGAAGCTTGCTTTGGATTCTGTGTCTCCCTCTCTCTACCACTCCTCCCATCTGAAAACTAAATAAACATAAAAAAAAGAATTGGGGAAGGAAGGTAAGAAGGATGCTGGACCACCTGCACAAAGTCTAGGTAAGAGTTTATAATGGGACTTGCAAATCCCTCTTTAGAGGGATCTGGGGAAAACAATAACAATCAACAACCGTTATTCATAGAGCTTGAGCTGGGTGCCCAACACTCTGCCAAGTCAACCCTACTAGGAATGCATTGTTACCCTCATTTTATTAATGAGGAATCAAGGCCCAGGGAAGTGAAGTCAGTTGCCCAAGGCCCTGCAACTCCTCAGCGTCAGTACTGAGACCTGCCTCTTCTGATTTCAGAACTCAGGCTGAAAATCATCATATTTTTCTGTCTTTTCCCGAGGATCTATAACACATGAGCTCACCAAGGACATATTTCTACTTCATTTTTCACAGGGCCTAGCATTGTGTAGGATATTCAGGAGATGTTTATTAAAAGTTGCTAAATGAAAGAAAGAACAAGAGGATTGAGAAGTCTGTCCATGCATTTCAATAGTCAATGGCAATATACAAAATACATGAATATCATTAGCCTATCAACATCTATCATACTCATTAACTGCCTGTGTTGGTTATACTGGAGAGAGGAAAAGACTGCATAGCTTTCACCGGGTGGACTCCCCTTCCTGGACAGTATCTTTCCAATCATGTCTCATGTTGACTTGAGCAGATATTGCAGGATTTGTATGACTCTGGCCCCTCTTTGTCATGTGTCAAATTTCTATCCTTCCTTCAAGGTTTACTTCCATGGAGGCCACCCTGACTACTGGCCCTTATCGAATCTGTTAAGCCCCTACCGTGTTCCAAGCCCTTCGCCAGGGGAGACACATGTAAGCTGGTAATGGCAATGTATTAGACTTTGTGCAATATGAGAGGTGTGTATGAAATATAAGAGGAAGGAAAAGGAGGGATTGGCAGGAGATGAGGCCTATGGGACAGCTTCACAGAGGAGGAGATGCCAGATCTCAAAGTCTGCATAGGAGACTGACAAGTAAACAAGATGCAGAAGGGAGATCCCAGGAGATAGCCTAGGCAGAGGCATGGAAATGTGTATTTTGGAAACTTTAAGTACTGTTTGTTTTAAAAGATTTTGATACACAGAGCAGATCACATTACCGCTCTGCTTAAAACACCTCCCACTCACATAGAAAGCAGCCTTGATGCCTTGCCACAGTTGGCGTGGCCCACCACATTCTAGCCACTGCCTTCTGCTCAGACATCATGCCATGCCACCTTTTCCCCAGACTCATGAAGCTCCAGCCACAACAGCCTCCTGGAAAGACACCCAGTTCATTCCCACCCCCAGACCTTCGCACGTACTGTTCCATCCACCTGGAACTCTCTTTTCTCAACCCCATTCTCCCCTCCTCCCATTTTGGGGAGAGGGATCTCACATTCAAGACTCAGCTCACATGTCCTATCTCCCAAGGGTCCCACTCTGACCACCCCATCCAAAATAGTCTTCTGACCTACCTCTAGTTACTCATTAGCCTGTGTTACTTTCTCCTTTGCACTTTTCATTGTTTGAATCTATCTTATTTATTTTTTTATGCCTGTCTCTTCTCAACACACTAAACCATATGTTTATAAGATCTGTAGCTTGCCTGACTGATTCACATGCATTCCCAGATACACAGCACTTGCACATAATAAGCACTCAGTATTTGGGGAATAAGTGGATGGGTAGGTGGGTGGATAGTTAGTGGACAAGGCTGATATGAGGAGCCATAAATTTTTTTAGTGTTTATTTTTGAAAGAGACACAAAGTGTGAGTGGGGGAGGGGCAAAGAGAGAGAAAAAGAGAGGGAGACACAGAATCCAAAGCAAGCTCCAAGCTCTGAGCTGTAAGCACAGAACCTGACACGGGGCTCGAAATCATGAACCATGAGATCATGACCTGAGCTAACCAACTGAACCACCCAGGCACCCTGAGGAGCATAAAGTTTTAAAGATGGAGAGACCTCCAGGGAACTGTGGATGTCATGCAGATTATGTGGCCTTCATCCTGTAGCTTATGGGGGACATTATGAAATTATCATTATCAACAGATAATTTGGTATTTGGTCACCTCTTTCCTTGCATTGGCTTCTGACAGTTTCTTGTGCCAGAACCTTATCTCACCAATTGATATGCCAGCCACATAGCATTAGTCAACTCTTGCAGAGAATTCTACTTAATCTTTCAACATCTGCTCCTTTACTGGGTTCTTATGGGAAAGTTTCCTTTCTTAAACCTCTCTAGCACTCGTTTGAACATTTAGTAGGTGCTCAATAAACATATGTGGACTGAATGTCCAAGGTAATCCTTCAAAACTGTAAGGAGAAAGAAATTGAAAGTCAGTAACAAGTATTGGCAAGGGTGTGGAGAAAAGAGAACCCTTGGGCACTGCTGGTGGGAATGTAAATTGGTGCAGCCACTGTGGAAAGCAGTATGAGCACTCCTTTAAAAATTAAAAACATAATGACAATATGATTCAGCTATTCCTCTTCTGAGTACTCAGTTTAGAGAGATGAAAACTAACTTGAAAAATATGTCTTCCCATGTTAATTACAACATTATCTACAATAGTAAAGATATGGAAATGTCCACAGATGGATGAATGGATAAAGAAAATGTGGTATATCTATGCAATGGCATGTTGCTCAGCCATAAGAAAAGGAAACATTGTGGGGTGCCTGGGTGGCTCAGTTGGTTTAGCATCCAACTTTGGCTCAGGTCATGATCTCACGATTTGTGAGTTCGAGCCCTGCATCGGATAGAGCTCTGTGCTGACAGCTCAGAGCCTGGAGACTGCTTTAGATTCTCTCTCTCTCTCTCTCTCTCTCTCGAAAATAAATAAACATTAAAATTTTTTTTAAAAAAGTAAAGGAAACATTGCCGTTTGGGACAATGTGAATGGAACTTGAGGGCATAATGCTAAGTGAAGTAAGTCTGTCAAAGAAAGACAAATAGCATATGATCTCATTTATATGTGGAATCTTAAAAAAAAAAAAAAAAGAAAGAAAGAAAGAAAAAGCCAAACACCAAACTCATAGATACAGAGAACAGATTGGTGATTGCTTTTTAGAGGTGGGATGGGAGACACAAAATGGGGAAGGAGATCAAAAGGTACAAAGTTCCAGTCATAAAATAAATGAATCCTGAAGATGTTATGTACAACATGGTCACTGCAATGACTAATACTATATTGTATATTTGTATATGCTAATAGAGTAGATTTAAAAGTTCTCACTACAAGAAAAAAATTATAACTAAATGCAATGATTAAGGTGAACTGCATTTATTGTGGTGAGCATCTCCCCATGTGTACAAATAGTGAACCATTATGTCGTACAACTGAAGCTAACATAAAGTTTTATGTCGATTTTATGTATATATATAATTAGGTTGATTGGCTTTAAGAAAAGGAAAAGAAAACTAACATGTAGCCAGTACTACGATACGATACTACAATGCCTGGGCACTGGGCTGGGTGCTGGGCTGGGTGCTCCATGTACTCCGTCCCCACAGCTGCTCCACACAGCGTGTGCTGGTCTCCCCATTCTTGGGTAAACCAGCGGCCTAGACAAGCAGTGGGGCCAGGATTCAAAGCGAAGGCTCAGGACTCCTTCCATCATGCCTTGCAGACATCCGTGTCTGCCCACATTCCTGACTTCTTCAGTCCTGGAAATGTCTGTTCCAGCAGCAGAATCAGTGGCCACAACGGAACCAAGAGCTCGGTGGGGCTTCCTCAGGTCTCTGGAGCCTGATCACTAAAGTCCTCAGCTGCTTCTTGCCCCAAGCATGCCCCCAGCCCCCTCCTGTCAGATTTGGTAGAAAATACCCTTGGCCTTTCCAGGAAGTCCTTTGACTCTGGGGCTGGCTGCCTGGTAAAAAAAACAAAAAACAAAAAAACAAAAAAACCATAGAAAGGAAGGCTGATTCCTGGGCTTGCTGTCTCTTCCTGTGTCCTTGAGCATGCCACTGGTCCCTCTGTCTCCCCATTTAAATCTGAACCCCCCTGGAAAACCCAGAACCCCCACTGATGCATTTCCGGCATCGGTTCTAAACATCCCCATGCAGCAGGAGCTTGGGGGACCTCGGGGCAGGGCATGTCTCTTTGTTGCATTAAACCATCCCCCTGCAGCCCGTGCTGAACGTCCACCTTGTCCACAAAGCACCTTATGCACCCCCTCCTCTATGCAGAGCCCTCAGTCTACGCTCCTGGACCAGCCTCTTGTGGCCTGACAGGACCAGTGCTTTGTCTCTGACCCCAGTTCTCTGTGCCTCAGTTTGCCCATATGCCAGATGGAACAGTCCCTTCCTCCTACCTCCACAAGGGAGTCCTAGGGACTAATTACTGTAAGCAAATCACTTTAATTATCATAATTATCAACAGCACTTTATGATCCCCAGTCAGAAAGATGATCATTAAATTTTACAACACTCCCCTCCCCCTGCCCAAGGCAGAAAGTTAATTCCATAAGTGCCTGTTGAGATTATGAAAGCCCCAGCAAAGCACGTCCGAGAACATGCCCCATTTGGGGAAATGATAATGGAACGGCACTGCTAGCTAGCTCCACCATGAGGCACAAACATCTCTTGGATGGTTCTCCAAGACCCAAGTGGTGCCATCCTCCTCCCCGTAAACACGTCTGCTGGTTCGGGGATATGTGGTTGCATGCTTGCTTATCTTTTTAATGGAATACAGGAAAATGAAAGAGGAATAATGTCACATCTTAGGAGGGAAAAAGAGAAAGAACGCAAAGAAACACAAGATTCTAAACCCTGACCCCTCTCTCCCCTATTTTTTTTTCTTCTCTATGTAGGAGTGAGTGTTCTAATTCTGCAATGCTGTCATTACTGTAATGGGTTTGGCAGGCCCATATTATAGCACCGAGGCTGTCAGGAATGGATGACACGCTGTCGGTTATGGGTTCCTACTGTTCTCAGCCAACCGAGGGCCAGGAAGACAGGGGAGGACGAGAGGGGAGGAGAGACGCGGGGGGGAGGGGGGGAGACACTCCAGTTAGTTTAGATGTTCCAAGACATGATCGTTTTAACCCACTCACAACATTAGAGATGAAATGACACTAGATGCCACCCCTGGAGGGCTGGGTTATGGGAATTGGAAGGAAACAGCAAAACAAGGAGGTGAATTTACTCGGCTGAGAGCATCCTTCCAATGTGGCTGAGAGCTCAGGTCGCTGGCGATGGATTCTGTAACATAAAGTTAAAATGGAAACTACAGAGCACTGGATGACGGGGCTTGGCAAGGGAAGAGCTTCCCTATTGAGGTAGCAAATAAAAACTAAAAATTAAAAATAATAAGAACAATAAAAGGTTTAATTGGGAAAAGAAATGGTTAACTTAAACCCAGCTGGAGTACCCAGCTATAATCACTTTCTCACATTTCAGCGAGGCTACAGGATCCAGAGATAATTCATCACCCTGAGGAGAGAGTTATGTTTAACTGTCCCAGCCGAGGTCAACTTTGTTGCTGTGTCACTCCTTCCAAGTCTGCCTGACTCCCTTCGCCTGAACTTGGACCTCATTAAAGGGAGACAGTGAAGAAAATTATAGTAGTGCCCTCTTCCCGGAGCCCAAAGGAAAAGGGCTTTCTTAAATAGAAATAACTGCAGAAGTAAATAGTGGTGACCCGGCAATTATCAGAACATTGTTTATTCCAAGGCTAAACGCAGAGCCACAACCCCACCGGGACGCAGCGTTACGAACACCTATGATCAGGAAGCTCACAAGCCGTGGGCTGTGTGAGGGCTGGTTGAGCAGCTGCGCGGTGGGCTTACTCATTTTTTGATGCCGTTCCTGGTCCTCGGGAAAACTCGGGCACCGTTTGGCACACGGGCACGGGCCTTTGCTCTGCTCTGTGCCACAGAATCTCCTCTGTGGGGAGATTCCCTGGAGGGGAGAAATGCCAGGAAGAGAAAAGGCAAGAGCACAGGGGCTTCCCTCTGTGGGCTGGAGTGAGTAGACAATGCTGTGGATGCACAACTAGGTCAACATTCTCCTTATGATGGGCCTTTAAAGGCTGTCCCTCATCAAATGGCCATTTCATAGGTGAGCAAAGTGACAGTAAAAAGAGTTTGCAAAACCATGGAATATAGCTGGGCCAGGGGTGTTTGGGGAGCACCAGGGGCTTCTCAGTTACCAATCTGTGGCCACAGAAGGCTTGAGTATTGCAGATACTTTTATCATTTCCTTAATGACCTTAAATGAATAGCTTCCTTCTTATATCTCTGAAATGCCATGATTGTCTCCTTGTGCTCTGTCCAAGCTTATACCTTTCACTTTCTTCTACTTTGTGTACTATTTGTACCCCCAGAGTTCTTCAAACTGTAGCCAGGAAGCTCTGTGCTTGACAAGAATAGCTGAGGGATAGGTGAAAATGGCATGTAGGTGGTTCACTGAAGAGGGCCCAGGTTGGCAGTGTGGGGCTTTGGCCCCAAGGCCAGTCTGAGGCAGGACCATGGAAATAGCCATGCTTATGGGGCCCCAGCGGCTGACAGCACAGGCTCTAAGCAGCTGAGTCGGATGTCCTGCTCTTGTGTGGAATAACCCAAGCATTCAGAGTCTACCTTTTGAGAGAGAGAAAGAGAGAGAGAGAGAGAGAGACCAAGGGCAGTAACAAAGGATTACACAAAGTTAAGTCTCCTAGAACAAGTAGAGGATTGTTTAAGGCTGGAGATCAAGTTGTCATTGGCTCACTGACGGCTGAAGAGCCACCTGAGGCAGTGGGGAGCCACAAAGAAGGAGGTGGGCATCAGAGATGGATATGAAAGAAGGTGTTCGGTGCCTCTGGAAAACATGTATTTGCAGAGAGCGCACAGCCCCGAATGCACACTGCCCCCAGTTGGAAGAACAGGCTCTACAGCTTTGATTTAAAGCAGACCCACCTTCTAGCTTAGAAAGAGATGGTGAGAGGCAGGTTGTGTAACAGAACCGGTATTTGCCCAGGCTGGCGGCGCCGCTGCTGTCGGCCTGTTGACCAGAATGACCTGCTGTCTGATGCCTTTCGTGGAGAAACTGAGTTATGTTTCATTTTGCTCCAGGGTATGTGGGTGAGTGGGTTAGACAGGGAAGAGTTAGCATTTTATTCATTCTGATCTGAATCCCTTTTCAAACTCAAATGGCATGCATAATCTTCCCCTTAATTAAAGCTTCTGAAATATCACTGGGCATCTGGATAACCCCACCTTGCCTTGGCCTCGTCTGCAAGGCAGGATGATAGGAGAACTTTAGAGGGGCGGGGGGTAGGAGAGCAGGGTTGCTGGAAGGGAGATACAGGCAAAGAGGAAAAGATTCAGGAGGCAGAAGCCAAGGCAGTGGGAACATCTACTGGAAACTAAGTTGGAAATTTAATCAGGTAGAAAAGGCAGTGGTGGGAGGGGCTGACTAGGACCCACCACACCTACTATGTGCTGTGTACATTTCCTCCCCACATTTGCACAGGTGTTTCTATTATCCCGATTTTACAAGTGAGGAGACCGAGGCCCAAAAGCTTAGAAGCCCTTTCAAGGTCAGACAGCAAGAACGAGGGAGAGCAGACTTCATGACACCACTCACTCCTGACAAACCCCACCTCTGCTTCGGTCCCTCAACAGAAACATATTTCTTGAGTAGCTTACCGTGTGCGTGTGTTATGTGGCTCTAGAGAGACTAGACTCCTCAAGAAAAGGACCCAGTCGTCTGTCACCTTGATGATGCCTCTCACCCTCTCCACCCACATTCCCCTTCCTCTCTCCCCTATACCATTCCTTGTTCAATGCTGAGCAAATACTGAGAAGTGAATGGAACTGCCAAGACCTTAGCATAGATGTGGACATTCCTGAGGTCCTTTGTTTGCTTCATATATTGAAGATGACACTGCAGCCACAAGGCTGGTCATGGAATTGTCACTTCATGGCATGCTGAAGTTGGAAGGAATTCCAGAAATCATCTGGCCACAGTCGTTCACCTAGCACCAAGAGAAGGGGAGTAGTGAGAGATCACACAGCTGGTATGTGGCAGAACGAGAATCAGCTCCTGACCCACACCAGCCCCCTTTGCTCTTTGTCACGCATTGAAGGGAATGTGTTTGGAAATTGGGGCTCCTGGGCTCCTGCCTCTGCCCTCCTACTTTGTCACACTTTCAAACTTGAATCCCAAGAACCCTGAGTATGAGTGGCCTCTGAGAGTGTATCTCCAGAGCTGTCAACCATGACCAAAGGAAATAAAGAAACAAAGGAGAAATTCAAGGTCAAGCATGGATTGGAAGGGCCAGTTTCAAGATGACCCCAAATTCAATGGCCGTGGAGAGCCTACTGAACAGGTTGACGACAGGAGTCTCCACTCTAGGGTCCCCACAGAAGATGCCATAGCAAAGGTCTCCAGTCAGGGTCACGCGATAAAGACCTAACCTGACAATATTACAAGCCACAATAAGGGTTCATTTCTCTGTCACACACAGTTAGGAAGTGGGCATTAGAGCCTGACTCTGCCGCTGGTCCCCAGTGATTACTGCACATGCTACTGTCATGGCCAGGTTTCAGTCGACGGAAAGAAGACACACAGAAGGGGAACATTTGTCTCTTTCTTTCATGGGCATAGCCCAGAACTTGTGCACCTCCCTTCTGCTCACAACCCATTGGTCAAGACTTGATCACATAGCTGCCAGGGAGGGTAGGGAAGGTGGGGCTTGTTCTGGGCAGCCATATTTTCTAATATTTACAGTGTCCTTTAGTAGTAGTTGAAGAGTGGAAGGATGGATATTAAATGACAGCTAGTAACTTTTGTCTCAGTGAACACTACTTCTAATGGACATTGCCCGTTGCTTTGGCAACCCAGTGCAACCCTGTCCCGCAGCCAAGGGATCCTGCTGCAGGACGTAGCACTCACCAGGGGAGCCATGAAATGAAAGGTGAGCAAGCCAAGATGAGCCACCAGGAGACCCAGACGAAATTCAATTATGGGAAATTCAGAACCATGTATCAGAGACTGAGATTGAAAGCAGGGAGCCACCTCCTGGGGAGGCTCCCCGGGAGATTTTATAGTAATGAAGATAAAACTAAAAAGAAATAGTACAGATGATAACTTTGCTCAAGCCCCCAGGGGCTGAGTGGGGTGCCCACTGGTCTACCTCATAAGATCTAGTGATATACAGAAACTATGTGGTAATTACATTTCTACAAGATTAGTCCACATTAAGAGCAACTATGTCCCAAAGTAATAACAGTATAACCAAATAATCTGCTCTGTGAGTTAGACTTGCATCTACTTTCTAAATCTTTTCCTATTTACTAATCTTGACACCTCAGGGCATTTACATTGAACTGACAACTGCTACCTCCCACTGAAGGACAGAGGAGCAGGGGATGGGACTGGCATGGTCTTGCTCCCACGAGGAGGCAGCAGAAACGAACTCTGGACGCTGCCCTCTGCTGGTGACCCACAGGCAAGTCACCTTGCACTGCAGACCTCAATGGGTAAAAAACTTCTGGAAGATGATCCTCCACAGTCCCCTCCAGTGATTCTCTGGGAAGGTCGGTCAGTAGCCTTTGCCTGGGAAGAGCGTAGGGGCCTGACAGTCTGATTACCATCCGTCTTGCTTTGGGTCCTGCATGGCCCCAGGTTCCTATCAACCCCATTACTGCGCAGAGCTTCCATTCTTTTCCAACTGGTCAGCACAGGAATTCCAAACCCTAGTCCACTCTGGCAAGGAAGGGGTGGGTTGGAGGGAGTGGCCACCTCTGTACCCATCTCTGTGTCTCCCATGGTCCAGCATCAAGGAGTGTGTAGAGGAAGTGACTTTCAGCTTCTCACTTTCAATTATATTTGATAGTATTGGTCTTACCGGCTATAAATGGATGATAGAATAAAGTCTTCCTTACCTACCTGAACCAGACTGATCACCGTCCTTTAACAGTAATAGCTTATAAGGCATTTCTACACCCACTATTTCACTGAATCCTCAAGACAGTCCTACCAATAGGTATTATCCTTCCTACTGAGAAGGAAACTGAGACCCAGAGATAGAAGTAGTTTGCCCAAGGCTGTATCACAAATAAGTGGTGGAACCAAGGCCAGAATTATGGCCCATCTGACTTCAATTCCTAGACGTTTTCTAGTATTTTCCAACGGCCTCCCAATTCCTGGCAGATCCCGAATACAGCACTAGCACTTACTCATGTCCCATCCTATGATAGTGCTCCTGTGTAGCATGAGTTCTTCCAACAAGGGTTGGATAAAAGGGCTCAATAAAAACAGACATTGACTCTTAGGTGTTTCTTTGGATCATTCCAGCATCAAGGTCAAGACTGAACAAGAAGGAGGTCTGCAAAAATGAATGGGATAGTTGTTGACGGCCCTAGAAATGCAAACTGTAAGAACACACTAGAATATAACACTCCGAAGAAGCCAGCTACCAGGAAGAAGTGAGGATGATGCAGGTACCTCTCACTCTCTATGAGAGGTCTTCCCTCTCCCCCTGCTGTTAGCGCTCTGTCTGAGACCAGTTTGATGATCCAGACTTCTCAGTAGGGGAGCAGTGAACAATAAATAGAATCCATGAGTTGGCAGCTTCTCAAACTTCCAGCGTGGAGACCTACGAGTGACCCCTAGACAGAGAGGAGGGAGAAAAAGAGAACCTCAGGATTGTCAAGACCACGTCTGGCACATCTTGAACACCCAGTAAATATTTGGGATTCAATGAATAGGGAACAAGAGCAACAGGCTAATCATGTGGAGAAGGGGAACTATACTAGATAAAAATCAGTTGCATGGAAATTCTCAGAAGTCTTTCTGTCTACACAGGGAGTGTGGGGGTTGGTGTGGGGTGCCTGCTGACTCTAGGCATATGTTTGGGCTTGCTTAGCTGGTGTTATTTCCCTCTAATTTCCCATCTCGGCCGTTCTTCTCTGAAAACATCTCATTCTATCTCATTCTGGATATATTGCCCTACCCCCAAAGACAACTGAATCTATCCTTCTTCACTTTGAGAGACTGTGTGGATAACCATAGTTTTTCAGAGAAGCATCTTTCTTACCCTCTGAATAGAGGGGTATATGAAGTGTCAGACATATTTATGTCCAGAGTTTAGTCTGGCTTCTTTAGGATATAGAAGTTTCATCTCTAGCAGTATTTTTGTAGATACAGTTAATGAGCTTTTCTTTCTAGGAAATTCTTTGTTACAGCAGGTCATCCTCTTGGTCAGCACAACATGTGTTGTTTGCTAATGATTGCCGAAGATTTTTCTTTTATTACTCACCCCCATCAACAAAAAGTTTCAGCATTCACCCAGAGTATATGCATTTTTATGGAAATTACAACCATATATTCTAGTTCTAATCTACACACTTAAAATATTTTCTGCAAAATAGACAATAAAGAATTAAGAGATAAAATGCTTTCTTCCTGCACTCCCAAGGGTCAAATGATTTCCTGGGGTATCTACAACCCACTGTGGAAGCCACTGGCTTACACAAAATGGCACCCAATGCACCCAAAGTAAATATAATCGAAGAAGCAGTTTTAACTGTTTTCTTGGACAGCTCCTATTTTCCAAACCAGTGCTCAAACATTCCACTCTAAAAAGTCCCACTCCATCTTGTAAGGGTTAAAAAAACCAACAACATGCCAGGTTTCATATCAGTCAAAGCTTTTTTGCCACAGAAGCAGTTTTGAGGGAGAAATTGTCATCCAGCCCCAGTTATGCAAATGTGATAGTTATTTTTGACGCTGGTAAATAATAGTTCCGTATGCAGAGACACTGTTTTCTTACCTTATCATGCAAGGTCTCAAGTCATAATTTAGATGTTCATAAGTGATTAGCATTTGGGGGCGATAGCAAGCAATTGGTGCAGTGGTTCCCATCTATCTTTTACCTTGAAAAGGTGATTAGCACTTTGGGGGCTGGTGGGGAGCACATGTCTAACAAATTGCTTCTCTGATCGAGGCAAATCAAGCTGTCTGATGGGATGAGTGGCTGACATATGTATACAAACCATACCCTGGGTTGCCCCATGTTCACATTAGAATCAACAAAGGCTGCCTTCATCAGAAATGTATCTGACTTCTCTTGAAATGGTGTGAAAATAACTACCCCTCCTCAAAACATTATTACTACAAATTATTTGATGCAGAACAAAAATAGAATGAAAATACCCATGTGACATTGGTGATACCACAAGCATAGTACTGTTACAAAAATCTTTAAAAGACTGCAAGACAGCATTTCCAGCCCCCTCTAAAAATAGCTAATTGAGAAAGATTTCTTTATGCTAATTCTGTTAATTGCCTGGGCAGCTTTATAGAGAAGTCAGTTAGTTATTGGCTACTACTTTGAGAGTCTTAATAGCCAAAACCAGGAGCCTGGTTAAATAATGTCACAGTGGGAAGCCCAGTGACTTCCTGCACGGCTGTCCTGGAAGTCTTTCTGACTAATTAGTGAATCATAGCCATCATGCAAATGAGCACCTCCTGATTGGCAACAGCTTATATCTTTCTCCAACACCCATGCAAATGAGGCCAACAGAGTGGTTGTTTGTCATCTAATACAGCATAAGAGGGATAAAATTTTAGAACCAATCTCCTTTAGATATTGCATGGTCTAACTTTCCAATTTATTAGATAAGGAAACTGAGTCTTTAGAGAATAAATCCTTGCTTAGAGTTCCTTAGTTCACTAGGGAAAAAACTGAGCTTAATTCCAGGCTTTTTTTTTTTTTAATTTCCAGTAGACTCTTTTTCCCCCCTCCTTTAATTTTTACTTCATCTTGTAAACTTTGAGATTTTGCACACAGAAACCCATGACACTTGATTATAAACAACAGGGAAACTAAGGCTGATATAATGAAGTGTCACCAGATCAAGGTTCGAGGGAACCCTAGGACCACCGGACTCACTGCCCATCATGTCAATCTTGAGCCTTTTCCCAATCTTGAGAAGTTCCCATGGGCAAATTCCTGTGTCTTCTAATGCACCATCAGGAAAGGACATGAACATGACTTTCATGAGCCCTTGAAACACCTTCTCCACGTTACTTAGGAAACAGTGGAGTTTTCTCTTTTCTCCCCCGGAGGTCTGAGCTGAGGCCAATGGCTTCAGTCATAGCAAATTTGTGTATGAAGCCTCAACACCTCCGACTCGTGGAAGCTGTCCTTTCCTTTCCTTTCTTTTTTTTTTTTCTTTTTCAAGTTCCTTTGTAATCATCTCAGAGCCAAGTGTTCATTTCCACCAGAACTTTAAACATTGTCCTTTATGTAGCACAGCTTTTAATTTTCCTCCCTAACAGAAGTGATTGTTTATGTTGTAAATGCCACATTAGTCTCCATGAACTGGAGATGGAATTGATTTTCATTTCAGAGATTTCACAGCTTGCCCCAGAACTTTATGCTTGATTGCCAATGCTCAGAAATGCATGGGCTTCTGAGAGGTTCAGAAATGATGTGTGTAACATGGCATATAAAAATGTGAGAATTGGAGCCATGTTTTTTGGGAGACAGTCGCCTGTGTCTCTGTAGCTGTATCTGGCTAGGCACTCAAAGAAACCGATGCCTTGTGTACAGGTGACACCTTCAAGAAACAGACATCAGGCCCAAGTCAGCTCACCCACAGTATCACCAACTTTCTCTGCCAGAAGGGTCTGGAAGACTTACTCTTCTTCCAGTGAGAGTTTCCTGAGCACCTGCCCAGAACTGCTTAAGCATAGTAGGAGTAAATGGCAGGGGGGCGAGGGGAGGAGTACGCACCTTGAGTAGCTTATAATCTAATTGGGAAGAGCAATCACAGGATGCTACCAGCAAATTTGACATGCACATGTGGACATACTCCAAGCTGAATTCAGAGTATATATACACTGCTCGAAGCAAGGGAAGAGGAAAGCTACGCAGGCACGTTGGGAAGGGGGATGGAATGGAGGGCAGATGTCAGACTGACCCAAAGGAAAGGTTTTAGCTTTGCTGGGTCTCCCCTGGCACCTACAGAGCCACACCCCCTCCTCCTCTGGGGAAACTGTTACATTTAACTGCTGCAGCCAAGATGACAGACGGTTCCACTCTCTTCCAAGGGTGTGAGATAATGCCAGTGGCATTTCATGAACTTGGCTGGGCCCATACGACATCTGTCTTGGTTTTGGTCAGCTGCTGACCTGAGTATCCATGGGACACCCCTTCCAAGGGACCTGCCATACTTTCCTGGAAGGCCTTTCCTCTTTACGAACCCCTCCAAACAGGAGTTTTTAGAACACAGTTGACATTCAATACAATATGGTTAAGGCATTCGCTATCATTCTCTTCACCATTGATTACATTTGACAGACCATTTCAAAGGGCTTACATTTAACTATGGGGTAGGCAGAATAACATCTCAGTTGCACACACTTTGCATGGCAGTGTGGGGGGTGGCGTAGGCTGCTGGAGAACATCAGTGGAATCTTATTTTGAATGATTACCATCATTGTTATTATGAACATTTCTACTTAATTATGTCTAGCTCCATCGAGCTATAAATATGTATATATTAATGTTAACAATATGAGCTTTATTGGCCAAAGACATAATTGGTGATTAAAACAGAAATCTCCCGATATGTCTAAAACTGCTACCCTAAATTAATGGTAGAGTATAAATGAGCCCCAATCCCATTGCTTGTCAATGAATGAATTTTTTTATATCAAGATAACAACTGAATGTGTATTCCTCAGCAAGCCTCCAAGATTGGGTGGCTGTGTCATTAACGCTGGTGGGTAGTGCTCTCTCTCATTGTCTCTGTCTCTGTCTCTGTCTCTGTGTCCATCTGTCTGTCTGTCTGTCTCTCCTCAAATGGCAGAAGGGAAGCACACATGCAGGGTAGGAGTGAGGGAGCAAATAAGTGGCATGGACAAGAGTTACCTGAAGCTGTCAGGGAGAGACATTTTGACACGGAGAGCTGGGATTAGCAGCTGTCAGGGGGAGCCTCTGGAGTTACAGGACCTGGAGTTGTGAGTTGGAGGGGGGACGGTGGAGGTGGTGTCAGTATGCAGACCTTTTCCTATGTAGGCCATTTTCTTCTCTTTATCTGTTTGTCTTGTTTCTCTGTCTCTGTCTCTGCCTCTCTCTCTCTCTCTCACTCTCTCGCTCTCTCGCTCTCACTCTCTCTCTCTTTCTTCCCCCCTCCATATTTTTTTTTAACTTTCTGGTGTGTTTCTCTTTTAAAAAGAGCAGGGAGAGGAGGTGGCTTTATCAAGCCGAGTTCTCATTTTGCATCAGAGAGCAGTATTGATTTTTCCACCCATGACTGCTGAAAATTAGAATTTCTTCATGAAGCTAGGTTCTTTTCTTGTCGTGTTCCTTATCTTTTTAAATATGATTACCTGCACTTCAGGGCTTCATGGCTAAAATCATAATGAACTTCCCCACCTACTCACCCACCTTGTGCCAGGGACTGCTAGGGAACTGCCTGAAGGCCTGTGGCTGTGGCTTTGGGAGGGCCAGCCAGGACCTTGTGCCGGAAGACATTTTCCCCCGCTCTGGTTACTTAAGGCCCTATCTTTGGGCCACAGGCTTATCGACTTACCACTAATTTTCTTGTCAGGATAATTCTTCCAATCAAGATTTAAAACAAACTAGGAGGATACTAAAGTGCTGGAGATTAAAACTTAATGCTTTTTTTTATTTGATTAAGATACTCTTATCTGAGTTCTTTGGGGCCAATTTAAACTGGGCACAAACCTTCCTTAAAGGGCCAGCTTGTTTGTTTCAAGCAAACACTCTTCCTTCACATCTGCCTTTCCTGCTGTGTATTTGCTCACTAGGAAGAAGACATAGATTATTCCCACTGCATCAACTTTTAGGCAGCTGCTCAATGCAATTTTCTTCAATGTCTTGCCATGGAAAAAGAGACCAGTCATTTCCTAAGTGGTGATTTGAGGTGACCTATATTTTAGGAAACTGTTGGATTCACCATCAGTTCCTCTTCTGCCAACCTGTAGACCCAATATCTTCCTAGAGAACTGCATTGGGAGCGGAGACTATTGAAAAGGGGGAGATAATTCAGGAAGAACACAGTACAGTCACCTGATACCACTTAGATGCACAGACTCACCCTGACTTTAAGGTGATCTTTGTATTTATTTCTGATCCACATCCTCTCCTTCTCAGGAGATGTTGATTCCCTTCATCAGGATCTGGTGAAGACATGACCTAGTTTATATCCCGTAAACCAAGTAGACTTTGCCCCGCCCCTTCTGAAATTTTCTGTGCATATTAATTAGTACTATCAAAAGAAAGCTCTCCAACTAAACATCTAGCCCAGCTACACAGCCTGAGTTGAAGGCCAGAGACAGACATTTAGAGAACATAAAGTTACAGAGGTAGGTCCCGGGATGTTGTTTTCAGCACTTGAACATCTTTATTTTCCATCAAGTTTTCTTTTAATCTTGCTTTCTATTAAAAGTCTTCTCAAAGCTAATGCAATAAATTTAGATCTGTAGCCAGATGCAAAGCAAAACTTTTGGCAGGGAATACTCTATCAAAAGACATTGCAAATGAAATATGCTCTCCCTTGGGGATTATTCTACAGTTTAATTTGATTTGAAATATCAAATTAAATTAATTCAAATGGTTATGCAGTTTCCAGGGAAAACAGACTTCATTTATGATGTTCTGCCACCAAATTGTTTAGCAGCCATCATATATCTTACATTGTTAACTAAGCAAGATAAATAGTGACAAGGTAGGCTCTTCTCCTCATTTCTCAGTCCCAGGCTTAAACAGAACACAAGCAAATCCTCCAACACCATGTACTCCCTTCTTGGGTAGCATAAATATTTATTAAGATCATTATAGTTAAGACGAATACTATCTGTGGACCCGTCTATCTAATCATTTCCAAGCATGTAATGAAAATGCATGGAGCCTCATGAGGGGAACAAATGTGACGATTTCCATTTTATAGACCAGGAGACAGGTGGTGGTGGGATTTGCCCAGCCTCCTGTGGGGAACCGGGATGAGAGGCAGGAGCTCAGATCCAGTGGCCAGGTTCTCAACCCTCTGCTTCATCAGGCTATGCTCCCAGTTTATACCTCCTCAATAGGTCTTAATATCATCTGAACTAGGTCTACGCTATCCAAGAAATTAGAAAATTGAGTCGTTACTGAGGAAATGAATCAATATAGACACTTCCATCTGGGGAGTTGGGGAGAAGACTCATGTCCCACAGTTGTACTCTATTTAATTTTATTTTTTAAATGATCATACAGTGAAACTGCCCTTTTTTCCAGTTGTCTTCCCTCCCTCCTCCCAAATAACCTAGGCTACCAATATTCTTTTGCCGGTGTGAATAGCCAGGAAGAGGGTCCTGTGTCACTGTGATGCAGGATGGAGGTTATGGCTTCCCAGGATAACTAGAGAACCTTCCTGTCTGCTTCTGGAAAGTCTGGCTAGTTGAGAGCTGGAGAAGGCACAAACTCTCCGAGGCAGTGAGTGATGCTTTGGTGCTCTGATGCTAGCTCACATTCATTTGAAAGGCCTCCTTTGGTGTCGACAGTAGGGAAGCAAACAGTTACCAACAGGTTCTATCTCAGGGAACTTTTTTGCCTATTTTTCTTCTTTCCTTTATAGAGCAGGTTTATTGGATGCACATTGTTCCTTGGGTCCACTAAGGTCACGTCCCTAAACCCTCATGTCCGTATCGACTGGAGGAAGGCAGAATCTTTTGTGGAGGTCTTACATCTTTACTATGGCCTTCATACCCACTGGCCACATGGAAACTTCAAGGCTTTTCTGCTAACACAGAATTTAATGTTATCACAAGAGACTGAGAGAGTAGAGAAAGCTAGGTTTACTGCAGTTATATTGCTACTTTCTTCAACAAAGGGTGCATGTTTTAGAGAAAAAAAGGGGTTTATCTATACCAGCATCTCCTCACCACCTCCAACACCACCCATTCCAGTCCCATTTCCTCCTAAAACCCACAAGAAAACATGCAGAATCAATTATACTTTTTTCATGTTCTCCCCTTTGAAAGAGTTCTCCTTCAGGTAGAGCTAGGAGAATCCACGGCTTTAGATTCTTTTGTCCAAAGAAATGGAATTTGCATTCCTTTGACATGAGAAACTTTGTGGGGGTGGGGGGAGAGGGCATAGTAATCATTAGAACAATGATGATAGTTCACACAATAGAGGCTTGTAATTTGTACGTAAACTTGAAAGGGTTCAGTGTTCTATAGCTCTATGTCCATTTTCAGGTACAGCATCCAGTGGGCTTATTCTTCTGTAAGGATAATGCTATCATTATTAGTAGTACAGTAATGATAATTGTTAATTCTATAGCTACATAATTAACTCGCCAACTAGTCAGCACCTAGGATCTCTTGAACTCCTAAATGCCTAACTAATCCTGACAATTTTTAATCGTTTCAATTCTTAGGAGAAGAATCTGCAGAATCCCAAAGTGAGGAGGCTTCTAAAGATAGTTATATAAATATCTATCTATATATCTTTATCTATAGATATAGATATAAAACTATAACTAGTTACATGCTTATGACCCTAGCCAGCTACTTGGTTTTAAGAGAATAATAAGAGCCACTGTGTTTTGAATAACTACCATGAGCCTGGGAAATGTTTAAATACAATATCCTTTTTCATCTTTACAACTCAGTGATAGAGTTCAGGTTTCTTTTCTTTTCTTTTCTTTTCTTTTCTCTTCTCTTCTCTTCTCTTCTCTTCTTTTCTTCTTATTTGCAAAAGAAAAACCTGAACCACAAGGAAATGAAGTAACTTGGTCAATGTCATATCAAAGTCTAGGCAGAGCTGGGATTTGAAACTAGTTCTTTCTTGCTCTGCTACTCTTATTCTTAACTGATGTAGTACTTGCCTATATTGGCTTACAGATAAATGCTAATTGACAAGAATGGACTTTTGTCTCTTTCTATTCATTCTCTTTCACTTTACCCTTTCAAGTTATTTCCTCTCTGGCTTTCTTATTATTATATTCAGACAAACACTGGGATTTAGCTCTAGGTTCCCACTCTTTCTTTTCTCTTTTTCACTCAGTGAAAATGTTTGGTGAGGATTCACTTGGAGCTAGTACTGTAATAATTAGTGTGCACAGCTTTGTAACCAGTGGTCACTCTTGTCCCCTACGATTTCACCTTCCAAAATTATTGTGATTCTCTTATCAAAGCGCTGGATGTGTAGAAAATGGTCTCTGCCTGTGACAAATACTAAACGAATCAAGTTTATTTAGCCAGCGGAAGAGAGACTTGAAGAGTGTTTTTAAAACAGCTTTCAAGTTCATAACAGAGATATTGAAAACTTCCCAGCTGTTCTCCATTGCTAGCAAGAATAGAACAGAAGGAAAAGTGGTTCGCTCAAAGCAATAGACATTCTGATTATGTATAAGAACTTTCTGGCTGTGAAGAATTGTTAGACAAGGAGGTGGTTTACTGAGGCAGGTTGTCCTTGAAGACCTTTTAGAATAAGATGGTTTGCTTCCTGGTGCATTCAGTTCCAGGGAGTGGATTGAAAGAGCTGAGTAGAAGGCTTATCCAGTCTGTGTCCTGTGGTTCTACAGAATGCATTCAGGCAGTTTGTCTACACTGTCAACATGAAGTGGAAGTTCATCAATATTTTGGTAAAGTCCACAGTACAGGCATAAGATAAAATGCATTTAGTCTAAATGATCCAAATTGATTTCCCTGTCCAAATCACATGTGTACACCTCCATGTGGAGAAACTAGACAAGATCATATTAAGATAACAAACTTAATTGGATTTATAAAAATCCATAAATGTTTTTAGCTCCTTAGAGATAGGTGCCATGTAAATGAAAGCCGTCTCCAGAGCAATAGCCACTGAGTATTTTATTAGCACACTCAGGAAAATGGAAAGAGGTAAAGCCTCATTCACTAAGGATCTGGGTTCAAATTCTTTTTTTTTTTTAATGTTTTATTTATTTTTGAGAGAGAGAGACAGCATGAGCAGGGAAGGGTCAGAGAGAGAGGAAAACACAGACTCCGAAGCAGCCTCCAGGCTCTGAGCTAGCTGTTAGCACAGAGCCCAACGCAGGGCTCAAACCCACAAACTGCGAGATCATGACCTGAGCCGAAGTCGGACGTTCCACCGACGGAGCCACCCAGGCGCCCCTAGGTTCAAATTCTTGCACCGCCATTTGCTTGCTTGTACAATTCATGTGATGTATCTGAGCCTCCTCTTCCTTATTTAGAAAATGAAAAAACATTACACCTACTTCCTGGTATGGGGAGAGAAAAGTTAAATTAGATAGTGTTTGTAAGTTACCCAGCAGAGTATTTGGCAATACAGGTTGGTTCTTACCCACAAAATGTTCCTTGGAGCTTCATCCATTCTGGCTCAGACTGGTGACTCCAGTCTAGCCCAGCAGCCCTCTCAAAGGCCTAGCTGTTACCTTCACAGGCAAGTTCATACCATATTCCTAAGCCTCTTTCAGTCAATCCTCTCCAATCAGGGCCTTGTTTCCCAAGAGGATAGGATAGGAGTGTTTCTCTCTGACAAACCTCACTTGAAGCTTCAGTGTGGACTTTGAGCTCTTATGAAGTTGAGTATCAAGTACTTATTCAGCCACCGTGTCATAATAGAGAACACTGTCATGGCCCCTTCATGGAACAGGAGTGTGTTCAATGGGAGGATAATGAGGAGGTAGTGCCGTAGAAGTACTGAACAGGATAGAAAAAGACCCAAGCTCTGGCCCCAGGGTTACCAAGGTGACTTTGGGAAGGTCATTCTACTGCTCTCTGCATTAGTATCAGTTAGCATTTATACTGTGCCTTCTATGTGCCAAGGACCTATTTATTACATTCATCATTTTCAAATCCACAGTAAGCCCCAAGGTGGAGAGTATAACCTTCATTTTACAAATGAGAAACTGAGGCTTAGCAAAGTTGGGAACTTAATCAAGGACCTCTGATAGCTCGTAAATAGATAAGTAGACATTTGAACCCAAGACGCATGACATCAAAATGCGCTTACACTCATACACAGCCCTGACTCAGTTTCTTCATGTAGGAAATGAGGGTAGACTGAGCTATCTAGGGTCTTGTATGGCGCAGATAGTTAATGAATGTCACTGTGGGCTTCTTCCCAGCCTCAGCAGCCAGCCTGAGCACATTAAGAGTGGAGTTATGGAAGTGATCACAATCTCTATCTCTATCTCTCTCACTCACCCCCCTTAATATGTCTCCTTTCCCCTGTGAAGACTCTTTGGGAGTTCTCTTCTATTTCCTTCTTGAGGAAATAATTGTTGACTTCTTTTTAAGGGGGACTTTTTGGGAGAGGGGAAAGAATTGAAACAGTACTTTGGTAAAGAAGTCACTTGAAAAAGAATCCTATTTCCTTTGGAGATGCTCTTGTAATATAATTATGAGCCATCTGCTCACCTCATCCCCCCTTGTACCATCTTCCTGGTATTCAGCCCCTGGTGTCCCCCAGAGAAAGCCAGCGAGGATGAGGGAATGGATGGGGGGGATGAGCCTTCCTCACTGCATGACCAGGAATGGGCTACTTGAGCAAGGCTAGGCAGTGCCATTTCACAAAGGTGTAGAAAATCCCAGCCAAGCATAAATACCAACAAATGTTCTAGGGATTAGCAGATAAGTCGTATCAGGAGAGAGCGGGAGAGCCAAATTTATATAGTTGAGAAAGGATCTGGCTCCAAGGGAACACAATCATGGTCTATAAATACCTCCATGAAAACAGTATAAATGAAGTAAGGGAATTAATCACCGTCTCCAAAGCCGGGAGGACGAGGTGCAATGGCCCTCAGCATGGCGCAGGAGATGGAAAGCACAATAGTAGAAAGTTCAGAGCTTAGAGAAGCAATTGGGCACAAGCCCCAGGCTCTCCAGGGGAGGTGGCTGCGCTCCACGAGGCCTGGGGACTGAAGGCAGAGGAGATTAAATGCTAATAGGAACACAAGTCCAAGGAGGCCCAGGAAGGCCAGATGGAGGTCAAATAAGATGACCTAAGTGGCTCTCCCACCTATGATTCAATGAACTGAGGAGTAATTACTTGCTCTTGCAAATTGCTTGGTAAATACGCTGAGTAAATCAAAGGAGCCCGTTTCAACAGCAGAGTAGCGGGGGATGAGCGGACCAGAGGCTGCAGATTCCAAAGAGATCCCATGCAGAGTTGGGTTTGTCCGGGGACTTTTCATCGTAATGTTGGATGGCACAACTGCCCCAGTTTAATGCACATTTATTGACATGAAGAGTAGCTTTCCTTGTCAGATGGCAGGTGCCCAAACAAGGACCGAACTGCCTCAGCCTCCACATTTCTTCCAGATTCTGGAACTTCCCTCTGGACACTTTCTGCCCCACCCTCTCCCTTCAGCAATATAAATGGCTCCTGCCTGAGTACTTGGGGCCTCTCCTCCGTGGAGCATGTTTAGAGATGGCCTGAAGTGCCTGCTGGGAATAATTCTGCCTGTAGGTAAACTCCAGAATTATTGATGAAATAACCTTTTGGGACCTGAGTCTGGGGTTTTGCAGATGCAATGGCCAGATTATTGTTTAAGTGGGGGCTTGATCAGGTGGTGACCTAGAAAACACTTCATTCTTTTATTGCTTTCACAGCTTCCTGGGGCTAACACTGTCTTCTGCCACGGATGCTTATTGGAAAAGAAAGTGAGGGGAAGTGGGCAGTGAGACTGTGAAGTTGTCTGCACGCCCAGAAGGCCGGAGTGTACTGAGAGGCAGGATCTCGCCCCAGGGGGAGAGGGCCCTGGGCCTCCCTGGGGTCACCAGACCTAGAATGGGATAAGAAAGTTCAGCCTTGCAGGGACTTGCTGGTTTTGCCTTAAAAGCTCAACCTCACCAGATTCCAGGAACAGATCAGTCAGTCCCAAGGGAAGCAATTATTAATGGAGCAGCACATCCCAGGGGCCGCAGGGCTAGGCATGGTTCAGCTAGAGACTGAGAAATAGTGGAGCAGAAAGTCATCTGGGAAGGGGACACACAGGACCAGAGGGACAGGGAAAGAGGACAGTGCCCCTCTCTAGCGGAGCCTTCCAGCTGACCACAGGTGTCTAAGAGGCGAGGGCCACTGAGGGAACTCTCTGCAGAGAACCACTCTGCGACACATAGAAAGGGATGTGGGGGTCCTTTCTCTATTCTCTGCACATAGCATTCTCGCCCCATTCATTCATTCCTTCAGTTTTTAGTGAGGGCCTATCCTATGCCAGGCACTTTGCTAGGTTTGGAAATTCCAAAATAAATAACATAGCATCTAGTTTCAAGGAGTTTGAGGCAGATGCACACCTGGTCATACAAGGTACTAAGACCGCAGTAGAGGATATCTGACACCTTCCTGATGGGCACGTGGCAACTGCAGAAAGCACTGCTTTGGAAAGACGTAAAGGAGTTTGAAGGATGAATAGGAGTTTTCCCGTTGGAGAAGGGCAATCCAGATAGTTGGCAAAGAGATTGCATGGCGTAACCCAGGAAGAGTAAATGGTCTGGGATAAATGGGTTGTGAGATCATAGCAACTTTCAGGATTGAGGTCTTGGCCTGTTGGGTACCAAGCCAGGAGCTCTGCTACCTTTATTTTACTTAATCCTTACAGCTCTCAAGTGTAGAATGATTGTGTAACATACCGAGAGTCACAGATTTTCAGGATAGAGTGGGGATGTGAAGTCTGCTGGCCTGGGGTATAGTCACATGCCATGCTCTCTGCTCTAAGCCTGACTAAAGGGCTAGTTCAGAGGAGGGAGGTGGGGGGGGGAGGGGNTGTCCATTGATGGGGAAGGAAAACAAGTTAGTTACATTCCTGAAAGGATCCTAGTCACTTTATTAAAGGCGGTCAGTGCCACATTAAGAAGTTCAGAACCACTGGAGGTTTTTAAAACAAGGCAGGACATGAGCGTGGCTGTTTCAGAATATACCTTGGAGGCGGTGCGGACAAATGAAGACAGGACAGGGGACTGAAGGCAGAGAGACACCACCGCTACATGGTGTGGTGCAAACCAGCCGCCTGGCAGCCACCGGAGGCCTTTCCCCAGACCTGGTGAACCAGCCTCTCAGGCTTGGGGCTGGAGAATGTGCTTGTAATAAGCTCCCTGGCGATTTATAAGCACAGTGGGGATCGAGGCCAATGAATGGGGAAACGATTGCAAAACTTGAAATACTCTAGGTTAGAAATAATAAGGGCCCAATCGTGGTAATGTAGGAGGAGGCAAGTAAGAACTTCCACAGAGGCATAGCCATCAGGACATGGTTGGGTGAGGGAGAAAGAAAGAAGTCCAAGATCACTCTGAGGTTTCCCTCTTGGGTGGTAGGTGGCTGGTAATGGTGATGCACAGAGGTTGGAGTTTAGTTTTGAAAAATCTTGAGTTTCGTAAAGCTGCAGGATACACCAGTGGAGATATCGATCAAGTCATTTGAAACTCAAGTGTGGAGCTCACAAGACAGGAGGTAGGTCATGGCTAGAGATATGAGTTTGGGAGTCTTGATGTAGCACCATCTTCTGCATAAAGTCAGTCCCGATGTGCCAGGCAGAGCTGATCACTTATTCCTCGGTGCTTCCATGACCCCTTGTATGGCATATCACACACCGTGTCCTATCTGTTTTATGAACCTGCCCCTCTGCTAAACCGCAAGGCAAGGACCCGTCATTCACGTTCATATCCCCAAATGCCCAGCACAGTATCTGGCACCTATGAGGGTCTTTCAAATGTTGCAGAATAAGTGCAAGAGAATAGAGAACGTAGGCAAACTTGAAAAAGTTCTGAGAACCTAACCTCGGGCGCCAGCAACATTTATAGGGTGAGTAGAAGAAGACAAGACTTGCAAGGAAGCCTGACAAAGAGTGGTTGTGGCGGGATGAGGAAATGCAAAAGAAAATTATGACAAGGAGGAGAGAGGGAAACCCTACAAGAATGGCCGTGTGGCTGACAGCACTGGTTGCTACAGAGAGGCCAAGCAGAGCTGTGGCTGGTTGGGTGACCATTAGTGCTGTCCTTTTCAGGATAAGCACCCAACCTCAGGAGTGGCCTCAGGGAATCTGGGAAGGTTCTTTCTTTGCAAATCCAAGTAGCCCTTGCATCGTAGGGCTGTGAAACCAGGAAAATCCACACTGTGTCAAGCAATGAGGGGCCAGAAGAATCCAGAAGGCCACTGCAGGCTCAGCTTTCACTCTAGCCTCCCCAGGCAGCAAAGCATAGCACTTAGACCACTGGAGGCTACTTGGATACCTTTTTCTTAACTCCTTGATATCCAGCTTGGGCCTTGTAAGCCTGTTTTATACAGGTATTGGGGGTTTGGTGGGAGAATCACTGGCAATGGTCATAGAAAGAATACCAAGTATTTACTGTAAGCAACCAGTTATCTGGGGTTTTGTTTTGTTTTCTTTAGTTTCTTTTTCTTTCCTTTTCTTGTCTCATGTTGCTCTTGTTTCACCACTCATGTGACCACACTATAAAATTCCACTTGGTCTTTTTTTTCAGATGTTGAAAAGCAAACCAAATGCTGTTTTTAATGAGCTGGGAAATTGTTCAGGCTTCTCTCTCTCTCTTTCTCTTTTTTCTTTTGAATTGCTATAGGGTGTACCTCAAAGCTTCAGTTGGAAGCCTGCAATTTCAGAGTACTTTTCTTTAGGCAAAAGAGGCCATCCTGTATCACAGAGATATCACCACAGCTAGAATTCAAAGAGTCTTCAGTGGAGGAACCAGGATACGGGGCTTGGAAAGTGGGAGGGTGGTGTTGGGGGAGGTTCCATGAGAGCCTCTCAAGGGGATGGCCAGAGGCAGGGTGAATGTCAGGGAAGGAAGAGGTGCCCACTAGTCACCAGGGTGCCCACTAGTTGTTTCTTACACTGGATCTATAGCCCAAATATTCAACTGCCCACTGGACATTTCCACCAGGATGGCTTCCATCACCTCCACCTACTATATCTTGAACAGACGCAATTGCTTTCCTCAGTAAACCAGTTCATGGTTGTTTTGTCAACCTCCATTTAGTATCCACTCTATGTCAAACATGATTTTAGCTGTTGGGGTCACAGTGGGCAACAGGACAGACCTATAGTACCTGCCTCCTAAGCCTACATTCTAGCAGGAAAAGCAGATTTGAAATGTTGTTGACATGGTCATGAGTGTCACAGATAATAGTAGTAAGAGTAAGGTTTATTGAGTCCTTACAGTCGACCAAACACTATGATCAGTACCATAGGATATAGGACATTGAGCCCTGGCTTGGTCTAGAGGCTCAGGAAAGGCTCTGAGTCCTTTTTGCCTCAACCCTATTTAGTGGCTCTATTGACCCCAGTATTCTTCTAGATATGCATTTTGGACACTGAGGTTTCTGCCTCTTGTGTTCAAAGCTTGATGCCGCTTCCCCCTCTCTCTAGCCCAGCACCTGTCACTCACCCCTGGAATATTGCAACAGCCCTGGCCAGGCTGCCTGCAGCCACCTCCTTTCCATCCTCTCTGTTCTGCAGATCCCCAGATGAACTTTCAAGAAGTGCTTCTCCCTGCTCAACATCACCTATTCAACATGTATTTGTCAAAAGGCTTGCCTTCCCCCAAAATCAGGTGGTGTGTTTCAAAAGAGAAACTGATCCCAGCTGTGTCCCTTGACTAAAAATAGGCCAACCTCCGTAGCCTGGCACTCGAGGCCCTTACTCCCAGGCCAGCTTCCCAGGTCAGTTTTCACAAATGGCCAGTTCACTGTTTCCCCCAGCACAACTTCTGCCCCTCTCCATATGGAAACTCTACCCATCGTGAAGGCACCAGTCAAATGTCACCTCCCCCACGGAGGCTGCCTGTGCATGCCTGCATGTGTCCTGCACTCTCATACCTGCCACACACACTCCTGAGAGCCCTAAGAATCCATGTGTGGACGTGCCATCAGTGAGCCTTATCTCTGCTCAGGAACTGTGCTCAGCAGCTCGGCCAGATTAGCTCTTGTCATCATCACAACCCTCTTCTGAAGGAGGCGCCATAATTACATCCCCATAGTACAGATGAGATCAAGAAGGTTAGGTGAATTGCACAAATAAGGTCACACAGCCAGGAAGTGGCAAAGCAAAGATTCAAACCCAATTTTGAATAAATCCCAGGTATGTGATACCACACTGCCATTCACCAGGCAAGAATTCTTCTTTAAACAGTTATGTACCCCAGTTGCCTTGTATAGTGCTTTGCATGCAGTGTGCACTGACAATTATATTCCCAGTATCCAACACAGGGTCCCAAACATCTCCTGCATGTGCACTAAACACCTGTGAATGAGTCAGTTAAATGGTTGCAGGGCATCACCACCAACCTTCTGAAGCAGAATAGCTGAAACTGGGACCTGAGAGGCTCTAGGTTAACAAATGAGCCAGGTGATTCTTATGCAGACAGCCAGCACGTGTCCAAAGAATGACCTGTCTCTGTCTCTGTCTCTCTGTCTCTCTGTCTCTCAATAAATTAACTTTAAAAAATAAAGATTGAAATGTATTCAATTAAAAAAAAGAGTCTGACCACCCATTTGATAAAAAGGGAAACTGAGGCCCATAGTAGTTAATTGACTTGCCTAAGGTTAGCAGCCTACTTCCCATCCCCAAGCCATCTCTCTGGCTGGGCCTTTTTTAGCCAGCTCCTCTTATTGTCAGCCTAGCTATAAGATAAGATACTAACATCGGGCAGAAAACAAGCCCATATCTCCATCTGTCCTGTCTCTTAAAGGGGATCTTAAATTGGTTTTCCTGACTCTTCCCTCTGAGGAGGTCCTTACTGAGGGCTTCGTCTTAGATAAGCTGAGCAGGGGACAGCCTCTGAGCAGCTGACCTAGAAACTCCAAACCACAGCAAATCAAGTCTTTGACCTGAAAGTGCCTTGTTATTGGGTTTTGCTTCAGGCAGATCCATCATCTTTGGGATCTACTTCTTGCCTCTTCAGAGAGGAGTCATGTTGCCCAGCAACCAGTGTGTCAGTGACGTGGCAATGCTATTGATCAATAAAGTTCTGGCTGTGTAACCTCTCCCTGAAGCTGCGTTTGGCCTCGCTCATTCTAAAAGCCACTGTGTGATAATTTCGTAGCAGCTGGGTGATACATTCGGAAAAAAAGAAGTTTGGAATTAGACATACCAGGGTTTATGCCCCAATTCAACCACATACTGGCTGTGTGATCTTGACAAATCATTTGCCCTCTCTGATCCTCAGTTTCCTCATTCCTATTGTGAGGGGAACACAATGGAAAATCTCTGGTTCTTTCCAGTCCTAACATCTGTATTCTGTTATGACCTGAGGTGTGATCTGCTTAGGAGCAGATCCAACATTAGCCTGAGGAAGAGATTCAGGTCTGTTTTGTGTTGGCCATTCCATGTCATCATTCCAGCCCACTGAGGCATGAAAATAAATCAGAACTCCTGAAAGTCTGGGACTTATTATCCTTCCGTGAATACCACCCTCCTCCCAACCCCAAGTTTTGCCTTGATAATAAAACTCCATTGCATATAGACAGACAGCACGACTCCCTGGGAAATCCTCAAGAAATGTCGTCCATATGTTTTTAAGTCATTTACACTGAACCCATCATAATATTGTTCTTTGAAGATCCATTTACATTTGTTCTGAAGGCTTATTTTAAAGCTTATGCAAATGAACTAGATTAAGGTTGCATTCTGGAAGCTGAAGCTGGAGAATGGGAAGTTCATTTTCAGGCTTGGTGTAAATAGAGTTTCACATGTGTTCTAAATAATTCTCCCCTCTTAGCCCACGTGTCCTCCATTCAACCCCCTGGTATCCTCCGACGGGAGGTTCTCTGGGAGTGCAATGCTAACTGAGGGCAGTTAGGAGTAATGGAAAGAGCAAGGGAATGGCAGTCTAATTCTCCCCCTTTACGAGCCGTATGGCCTTGCTCGAGTCACCCAGTTGTCCTTGGGTTCCAGTTCTTCATTTAGGACCCACACAAGACTTCTATGGATCCCTTGTAGAAAGTGGCATTGGAATTGCCTAAGGTTATAGGTGCTGGACCTCTCACCCTGACCTACAACATTAGAGTCTCCAAAGGCAAAGCCTCAGAGCCTGGCTTTGTCACGTGCTCCCCAAGCAATTCTGATGTGCGTCCAGGCATGAGAGCCACCAAACCGGGTGATGCGCATTTGATAACCTGATCTCTCCTCTCTGTCTATAAGATTCTACAACCGGTTGCTGAAATATCCCTTTTCTCCCTACCTGCTTCCTTCTCCCTTGTGCTAACTTTTCCCATTCAGCCCATTCATATGGCCCATTTGGACTCTCAAGTGTTTTCTTAGAAGAATCTTGCTGCACTTGTTGAATTCTGGTTAGATATAAAAAACCACCACTTGTCTCACTCAACACACGTCAAGGGAACCTGAAGTTTAGAGCCTAGTGTCCGACCGCATCATAGGCCCCAGAAGAGTCCTTGTACTTGCCCTGTGGAAGGTAGCAGACCAACCGGTGAACAAGCAATATTGCATCAGTGAAATGGCATGTGTGTTAACATCCCTATGCGTATGTAGGTGCTGGGTGAGTAGCATTTGGGGGATCTGGATTAGAATTTGGATCTGTGCTCCAAAGCACTGGCAGAAGTGGAGATGGGGAGGAGAAGGCACTGCTCTAGGTCAGAAACTACGGAAGAAAGAAAAGGCCTGTGTAAAGCAAAGAACTCCTTGTCTCTGACCTGAATTGTCTCTTCCTGCTGTTGAGAAGGAGGTTGGCCTGGGTTACATAATGCTTGGGGGTGGTTTTCCATTCAGTGCCCACAGAATTGAGCTCCTTGTGGTGAAAACTTCTCCCTGGTCTGCCACTTCCCCTCTTCTCATAGCCCCAGAGTAAAAAGCACTATCTGGTAATATTTCCAAGAGCCTGTCACTTGTTATACTATNAACAATATACATCTTCTGCTCCATGAGTCTGGCTTTTTCCAAGGAGCATGACCTCATTTTCATGTAAAATCTACCAAGAATTACCTTCTCTGCTCCCAAAAAGAAAAGGATATATGTGAGCCTGGTGAGGCAGAATTAGGAATTTGTTCAAATTTGTCTTTTGGTTTGTTTCTCTGCCCTACCCCCAGTCCTTTCTTGGCCTCCCCCCTCCATCAAGGCACTAAGCACCCCTTCATGGGCCCCTCCATCTTGAAGTCTCAGTCAGGCTATGGAGTAGGGTCTCATTAGTCTTCCCGTCCAAGCATGATGGCAGAGAGCAATACTTTACCCATACGAATAAATCACAAAATAAGCAAGGGACTTCGTGGGTATGAGAGAGATTTGTAAGTGAGGAGTTTGGGGGTAACCCCCATGTCAGAGCGCATGGTGACCACTGAAGGCTGGTCAGGGATATCCAGTTGGGCCGTTCTTCAGACATCTTCCAGCTGACTGCACCCAACACAGAACGAATACTATCTCCATTGAATCTAGCAATAGACCACTTCGGTTTCTTTCAGCCCTATTTATAAAACCATATTTTACGTGTGGCTTCCATTCAGGCCATCTGCATTTTCTCCCGTTAATCACATGGAACTCCCCACCGTAGCTTTCATTACCTGCTCAAAATGAATGTGGAGAGAAAACATAATTAGATGCCACTTTTTAAAAATAATACCTTGAAAACAAGGCAGTGACTTAAATAAAAAAGGAGGGAGGGAGAAACACACACACACACACACACACACACACACACACACACACACACACAGTTTGAACTAATGGGCCAAATTACCTCAGGTTAAGTTGGATCTTAAATCAGCGTTTTCTTTCTCCCTTTCCTTCTCTGCCCCCACCCCTCCCGTGAGTCATAACAAACGTAGAGTTCAGCTGGATGGATGATTAGATTTCTTCGTCTCTGCTGAAACAATGAAATATTTCTATAATATTAAAGCCGTCAAACTGATCAAAGCGCAGTGTCAAAATTCTAAGGGCTCCTTCTTGCCCAATCCCCTCAGCTCCGGCAAAATGGAGTACATTTTACTTGCTGGCCCTAAACTCCCTGAGGTTTTTAAAATCTGACACACGCTGCCTGATTTGCAGTTTCTGCTACGTTTTTCTACTGTAGGTGTCCGCCAGCATCCAAACCAGTGACTGCCTCGCCTCCCAAGCTCCCCTCAAGCACCTCTTGATGGTGCTTGCTGCTCCTTGTCACCCCCACCTGAAATGCAGGCATCCCTAGGATGCTGTCACACAAGGCAGCTGGGCCGGGTGAGAAGACCTCAGGAAGAGAGCATTAGCTGGCCAGACCCAGGTGCCGCCTGGCACACTGACCAACAGCCAGAATGCTACTCAGGAGCTGCTCAGGGTCTCAGCTACTGCGTCCACAAAGTGAGGGTAACCCAGGGATGCCGCTCAGCCCATCCCACAGGCTGTGGAAATGGAGGGAAATTAAGTGATTTATGGAGAAGCCCATATGGAGGCTATGCCAATGGCGGATCGATTTAACATTATTAGGAGCAACATCTGATGCGCTGTGGGCAGGCCACGTGTGGAAGTTAGGCGACTCCCCTTGGTGGGATCCGCATACAGACAGTTACAGAGAACACAGGCAAGAGCCTAGCTTTAGAGCCGTACCAGTCTGGATGTTTGCTTCCATCCCGCCACTTGCTGGCTGTATGGCCTTGAGCAAGTTACTCTGTCCTTCTGAACTGTGTAAGGGAGAGGATACATACTTGCCTTTCGAGATTGATAAGGTGTCATAAGAATTAAGTGAAACATACATTTAAGCATCTGGGACACAGTAGGCACTCAGTAAATGAGAGCTGTATCACTGAGAGTATTTTGTTTGCTAGACACTGTCTGGAAGAAAGAAGAAACAAGAGACTGTGCTCTCCCTTTAAGGAGTTTCTTGTCTGACACCTAGAGGCCTAGGGGATGGAGGGGACAGGTAAAGGAGTTTATTACTTTTCTTTTTTCATAAACGTTTGTCAGGTCCCTGCTTCACGAAGGCAGCCATGAACTTCTTTCTGGGGGTGGTTGTTGCCTTTGTTGTTTTTGTGTGTTGTGTTGTGTTGTGTTGTTGTGTTGTCTTGGCCTTCTCTTCCTGAGAACCGCTAAGGCTGAAGCAGGAAAGGACATTTCTGGGAAGGGAAAAGGACAGAAGGAGCCAAAAGTGGGGTGGCCACAGTGACTTCATTTCTTAAATGGGAAACAAGCTCAAGATGTACAGATTAAGTGCTATTAATTACCACCCAGCAAATATTGAACCACAATGTTGCATGCCTAGGGGAAAAAAAAAAAACAGGACACTCAGCCTGAATATTAAATAAAGGGCTCCATTAGCGCTCTGGGTAAACCTTGCATCACACCCACGTGGCACTGAGGGTGCCGAGGTAGGTGTGGGACCAGGAAGGTTCTGGCCCAGCCCTCTGGGAAGCCTGCATCCATCTATTGCCTGTGCCTGGACTCTGGGCAAGGACAGAGCTCCCTGCCCCCGGGACAGGCAAAGGACCAGATAAGTGGGGTGAGTAGGCTGGGCTAACGGGGGATGCTGGAGGCTTCTTGCCTTGGGATGAAAGACTCCAGGTTTTCTTCCTGGGCTTAGCTATTGGCCTTGCACACTTTGTAACTAACACATGGGAAGCCTTAGGTATACTAGTGTACTTTATATTTGTAAATGGTTATTTATTTTGAGAGAGAGAGAGTGAGGGAGCATGAGCTGGGGAGGCCAGAGAGCGAGGGAGACACAGAATCCAAATCAAGCTCCAGGCTCTGAGCTGTCAGCACAGAGCTCGATGCGAGGCTCGAACTCACACACCGTGAGATCATGACCAGGGCGGAAGTCAGAGGCTTAACTGACTGAGCCACCCAGGCACCCCATACCAGCATATTTTAGATCTCCTGTCCTGACCGGCATTTTGCAACCCGAAGCCTCCTGTGGCTCACCGTGTCCACAAATGCCCTCATATGATGGAGGACTTGGAGGGAAAAAGCATTGATTTGTCCTATGTGTCGCTGCCGTGCTAAGTATTCATGTGGGTGATCCCACTCTGCCCACCGCTGATGTGATTGCCATCCTTATACCAGCAGGGAACCCTAGACCTAGAGATGCTGAGAATTTGCCCAGGGCCCTTGCTGGGATCCACATGTGACCCAGAAGCCCCTGTTCCTTCCCTTCCACAGGCTGCCTCCGCCCTAGACCCCTAGAGCCGCAGGGACTCCTTGGGTGGCAACGCACAGGTGACAGGGTCCTGAGAGAGCTGAAGTGCCCTAAGAAAGCTCTACCCTGAAGGTGCCCGGCTTCCCTCGCACGTTCTGGGCCCCAGCCCAACATGCTGACAGCCGCCACTGTCTCTAAAGCAGCCCCCGGTCAGGAAGGACACACTCGTTTTCCCCTTGGCGAGCACATCCCCGCTAGCACGCTCCCAGATTTCCACTGAAGCCACATTTGAAAATTGCTAAGCGGAGCAAAGTAGGAATCTTACTACTTGAGAAAACTTTACTCTTTTTTTTTTTTTTTTTGGCGTGAAATCTAAATAAGGGCACTGCTCCTAAGAATGATGTTTTCTGATGTAACAAATTGCTGGCTCCCCTAGAAAACTAGATAATGCCTCTCGAAACCATGCCATATGAACCCTTTGAGTTCTTTCTCCTGGAGAGCACAAGGGCTGGAAGGACAGTGGGAGATGTGTGGTGATTCCCAGGGACCTCTGTCCCAGTGAAACACGTATGACCTGTAACCCTACCCTCACCCCAACTCCCGCCTCAATTTTCTTATCTGTAAATCAGGGGATGGGGCTGGATCCGGCTTTCTCAGACTCAGCACTCGTGACATTTCAGGTAGGATAACCCACTGTTGTGGGCTGTCCTCAGCCTGGTAAGGTGTTTGGCAGCATCCCTGGCCTCTGCCTATTAGATGCCAGTAGTACATGCCCCGCCCCCACATCCCTCCACCTAGTTGTGACAACCCAAAATACCTTCAGACGCTGCCAGATGGCCCCCGGGGAACAAAACCGTCTCCCAGTTGGGAACCACTACCCTAGATGATCTCCGAGGGTTCCCCCAGCTCTCAAGTTCCCTGTCTAGAAGGTGACATAAACACGAAACAGAGCTCAGTTTGGGTCGGTTGATGAGAGGCAGACCTCCATTCAGATCCCAGCTCTAGCATTTACATGTGAACTTCTTCTAACTGGTCAAGTTACTTCACATCTCTGAGCCTCAGTTTGCTTATCTGCAAAATGGGGATTGTGCACTTGCTGTTTCCTAGGATTGATTGGATGGTTCAGTGAGCAAGTGTGTGTAAAGGCTTCTGGCACTAGTCTTTTGCCCAATAAATGGTGCTGTGATTGCCATGATTATGATTGAAAGTAAAGCAGACCATCTGCGTTCTCTAGACAGTCTCCATCTTGTGACCAAATTCACACAAATGCAAGGTAGCCAGCCAATGGCAATAACTATGCAATGAGAGAAACTAATATGCGTCTGGAACATACACCGTGTGGTACGGCACCAGGCTAGGTGGTTTCATACAAATCCTCCTGCTGAATCCAAATTTAGACAGCACTGAGAACTGATGGACACACCACGCTGCTGTCAGACTGCTGATCCCAGGGTCAGGATCTGGAACTATTAGGGTATTTATTTTGTACTTTCATTAGCAGGGGTGATTCCCTTTTGCCATTAAATTAAGATTATCTATTGGCCTCTGAGTGGCTCAGTCAGTTGAGTGTCTGACTCTTGATTTCGGCTCAGGTCATGATCCCTGGGTCCTGGGATGGAGCCCGGCATCAGGCTCCTCTCTGAGCATAGAGATTGCTTAAGATTCTCTCCCTCTCAAGTTCTCTCTCTTTCTCTCTCTCCCTCTCTCCCTTTGCCCCTCTCCTCTGTTCTAGAGCCAGTTCCTGTGTCCAGTAGCAGCCAGTCTCAGTGGGAAAAGCCTTTCCTTTGGGGATGGGGAAATACCCCATTATGAAGCTCCCTGCTACAGATGCTGTGATTCCTCCAGGCAGTGCCTGGGGCCCCTCCCTTGACTAGAGCCAGAAGCAGGGCTGGAGCAGAGGATATACTATCCCAGCCATAAACTCTACCTGAACATTTACACATCTGTGTCTTTCAGTCATTGCCTCTTGACCTCAATCCACATTATCCTCCCCAATCACCCCTTCTCTTCCACCTGGTGAACTCCTAGTCGTCTTCAAGAATCAGTTCAAAAAAAAATCATCTCTCCAATGACAACGTCTCTGGCATCTCCATTAGTCTCCACTTCTGTGTGGCTTTAGCACTTGGCACACTGTTACAACAGGTGCCCCTCCATGTCTTATTTGTCACTTTTGGTAATTCCTAGCACATGACAAAGATTTCTTAAATAAACTAATGGATGAACGGGAAAAGGGGGGAAATCTTAAAGCAAATAAGGAGCACAGTATTTATAAAATTCAAGTATTTATTTAGAAAGGGGCCTGAGACTGGGGTGCCTGGGTGGCTCGGTCAGTTCAGCGTCCAACTTCAGCTCAGGTCATGATCTCACGGTTCGTGGGTTCGAGCCCCTCGTCAGGCTCTGTGCTGACAGCTTGGACCCTGCTTCAGATTCTGTGTCTCCCTCGCTCCCTTCCTCTCCCCCACTCACACTCTGTCTCTCTCTTTCAAAAATAAATAAACATTAAAAAAAGAAAGGAAGAAATGGGCCTGAGAATCTGCTAGATCCTGGAAGTGTAGCTTTTATTCCATGAAGGCCTGGGAATTTTGAGAGAGAGGCAGAGAGGAGCCACTTTTTTCCCCACCCACCAGCTGATTTCCTTCAGTGCCGTGCTTCTCAAACTTTAATGTGCCCACAGAGCACCCAGGAATCTTGATAAAATGCAGATTCTGAGTCCGTGGTTCTGGGGTGTGGCTCCCAGGTGGGCCTGAGCTGCCAGACTGTGCTTTGGGAAACAGACGGATTTCTTCTGGGCTGTGTCCTACCTCGTGTGAAGTTGCTGGGCTGTCATTCGGAGCCCCCAGCAGGGCCTGAACACCCTGGCACCCTTGTGCCAGCTTGGCAAAGCAGCTGTCTGCTGGTTTATTTATTCCCTCCCATTATCACCAGGGGAAGAGACTCTGTAGACATGCCACATCTTGTTTACAGCGAGCCTCGGAAAAGTTAAAAGTGTAAGTTTAAAAAAAAAATTGCATCAGCAGCCCCTTAGAATCACACATATCAGGGAAAAATGGGCTAAAGGAAATTCATAAAATATTAAATGACACTGTGTCAAGACACAGATAGGGGCAGAACAGTAATTAAAGTAAACAGCACATCAAAACTCTGGCTAAAGCCGTTATTTAAATTGAAAGTAAATGTAGGAACTGATCATGTAGCCTTGTATAAATGTGTTCCAAGAGCCTTTTAAGAATATTAATGATTATGGAAGTATAATGGCTGAATATCAATGATCATTTTTACAGCAAGTGACAGCTCAGAGGGAGAAGAAAAGAATCCAGATCCTTCCGAGGATGCATGCTGGTTTGATCTTCCCAGCACACTGCGTCCCTCCAGGGGACAGAGGGAGGATGATTAAGGTGTCCTGAGTTGATGATGCTGCTTTCCTGTAGGTGTGAGGGATGGGAGGCCATTCGGACAGGGTGCTTTGGCCGTGACTCTGGTCCTCCTCCTTCTCGTCCAGGATACCAGCTGAGCTCCTACTGTGTGTGTGTCCCCCTGGCCCTTACCACCTCTAAAAGTACTTTCCCACCTTGCTTTAAAGTTTCGGGAAAGTTCGGCAGCCAAAAGCCAAAAGTGTGACTCCAAAGTACCGTTAGTGACTTTTGCACAAAGGTACTGGGAGTCACAGCGTGAATGGTAAGGTTGCACACACTCCATGTGTCTCCAGATGCTCCCAGAGCCCTGGGCTCATTTCCTCACTGCTCACAGTGGGGTCCAACCCTCCCCCTTTGACATTGGATTTCACCACGAGTATCTGGGAATACAGGGCAAAATGTTTGGGATCCAAAATGAAACACTTATCCGCTGCTGTTGACGGTGGGGTGCTAACTTCTGGTGTGCTTGGTTTCCTGAGGAGATGAGGGGCTCCCTCTGCTGCCCTTTCTGCCTTAGAGGCTCCCAGGGTCACATCGCAAGGAGCTCCTGAGCATTCCCCTTCAGCAAAATCTCCTGGTGGGCAGAATCCTGGCATTTGAAAGGTCACCTTCCTAAAAGTGTCTCCTGTCTCCTTTCCTATGTTCTCCCAAGTGTCAGCCAAACCAGAAGCAGTGTCCTGGGTCTGGGCCAAGCTTCCCAGGCCACTGCAGCCCAGGAATCAGAGGAAAATGCTCATTCTTCATTATCATTCTGTCTCTGGCTCCGGCCTTCGGGGGAGCTGGTGGTACATCGGATTGGCCATTGTCATGAAGCTGCTTAGGCCTAACTTGCTTAGTAGAAAACACAGTCTCATCTGACTGACCAGAGAGCTCCAGAGTTTTGAACCCAAGCCCAGCAAACCCTAAGGCATTGCTTTGCTTTTTATGTGGTTCTATTTTTCTGTGTGATCTCATGCGGAGGAGTAGTGACTTTAGGATTTGGGTGTTTATGCATCCCTGGGCTCAGCATAATAACTTATTAAATTATTGTATTGTTATAAACTATAAAATCATTTCATTGTTCATAATAGTTTCATGTCAATTACTCTGTTATTCCAGCCATTACTTGTAATGCTCCTTCCCAGATTTCCGGTTCTGATCCCCATTCCTGTAGGAATCCTCAGTCTCCTAAAGGAGCAGACCGTTGAGGCTTCAAGGCGGGGCAGCAAGGAGGTGAGATTAACAAGATTCCCCCATTCCTGGGGCTCCCTGGAAACCCACCGCCAAGCAGCTAGTGAGGCCCCTCTCTCTGTGATTTCATTCACCTTCCGGCAGCCACTTCTTTCTCTCCTCCCTGCTGGGGGCTCAGTCCTCAGTTGCTCCCTCAAAGACTCGCCTGCATCACAGTAGCTACTGTTGCCAGCATCTTTCTTTCATAGGCCTTTTTGTTCTTTGCTTTTGATCCGGCATATGCTGGGGGGGCCAGGCTTTTGTCTTTCAGCTTGTGAATAAATGGAAGCACTTAGGGAATGCAGCGGCAGCCCGCATGATGCGCTGCTTGTTCTGCTTAGCCTGGGAGCTGGGAGTGGGGGAGTCAGTGTCAAACTGCTCAGGACCTCCCAGAGGCCTCCTTGGAGCCATCAAGCAAAGCCTAGCTTGAGAGTCAGAAGACCTGAGTGCCAGTCATGGTCCTTCTAGCAACAAGGTTGTGAAGTCCAGCCAAGCTTGCTTCCGGTACCTATTCCCTCACAAGGTACAGGGCAGGGCACTGTGGTGATAATGAAGCCACATCTCTGACTTTAAGAAGACTGCAGAGATGTGAGAAGTAGACTTGAGACTTCATACAAGCTGTGGTGGAGGTGACACCCGGCTGGCTGAGTCTTGAAGGATAAGTCAGCACTGGCCAGATGCCAACAGAGGGCAAAGTAGGTGGGCACGGAGACAGTCACATGAGATGTGAGCAGAAAGGCCTAGAGGCAAGCGAGAGCACGACTTACTCAGAGAACTGCAGATTCTGTGGTTTCGCTGGAGCAGGGTAGGAGAGGAAAGGAAGATGGGGCGCAGGAGGTGGTGGGCATGGGCCACACCCTACAGACTTTGCAGACCGTGCAGAGGTTGGGGGGAATGGGAGCCATGCGGACAGACTTATTTGTCAGTTAAGAATTCTCTCATTAAGGCAGTGACGAGGGTGTTTAAAGGGGGAGAATCTGAGGACAAAAAAACCATTTAGGAAAGTGTGATGTAGTCCCAGCCAGGGTTTTTTTTAAGCTCTGTATCATCAACATCTTGGACTGCCAGCTCCTGGTGGGGAGGGGGGGGTCGGGGGTGCTGTCCTGTGCCTTGCAAGATGTGCAGTAGCACCCCTGGCCTCCACCCACTGGATGCCAGTAGCAACCACTCGGTCATGACAATCAAAAATGTCTCTCCTAATTTGTTTTGTACCAAGACTAGAAATCTGCATTTAAACAAATGCCTCATCTGATATTTGAAGGTCCTTGGTTTTGAAGAGCTGAAAGTGAATGGAAGGCATAACTTTGAAAAACTTGTATGGGAACATTAAAGCAGTTATAATCTGTTGGATTCAGATGCCCTCTCAAGATAAAATATATGCCAATATATCAATTATAGGGCACTATATATACATACACAGGTTTCAAGATAAATGGATAAAACTTGTGATAAGTAGTTGAGGTAATTAAGTTATAAACCAAATATAGTTGTATCATGTCTACAGAATATAATCAATTTTGTCTTAGAAATGATAGCATATAGTCTTTCATGTGGACAGTGCTTACACAAGTCCATTTGGCTATTCAATCTATTCCTTTTTTTTTTATTTTTTTAATGTTTATTTTTGAGAGAGAGAGACAGACAGACAGACAGACAGACTGAATGCAAGTCGGGGAGGAGCAGAGAGAGAGGCACACACAGAATCCGAAGCAGGCTCCAGGCTCTGAGCTGTCAGCACAGATCCTGACACGGGGTTCAAACGCAGAAACCATGAGATCATGACCTGAGCCAAAGTTGGGAGCTTAACCAACTGAGCCACCAAACTCAGCTTAACCAACTGAGCCACCCAGGCGCCCCTCAATCTACTCTTAATATGAATAAAAACTATACTAGTTACAAATAAAAGAATGTCTCCAGATTTTGCCAAATATCCCCAAGGATGAGCAATGAGAAGCACTCACTTAAGCAAAGATGGTGAGATCCTGAACTAGGGTGTGAGCATAGACACGTGAAGATGGGCACAGACTGAAGGCATATTTAATATCAGGCTGGGAGGGTGAGTGATCAGATGTGGGGTTGGGGAGGGCTGAGACCAAGATGACTCCCAGGTTCTGAGCGGACATCTAGGGAAACAGATGGTGCACTGGGATGGTGGGAAGCAGAGGTGGACCCGACCTGGTGGAGAAGATGGTTAGGCAGTTTAGACTCCTCACTGTTGAGGGATGATGGGTCCCCCAGACGGAGTGGTCTAGCAGGCAGCTCATTGCACGGGGCTGAGGGTAAGAGCCAGGGTGTGGGTGAAACAAATCTGAAAGTTTCTGTGGGTGGTGAGACTACCCCCCACCCTCAGAAGGGCATCCCAAGCAAGAAGAAAGCCAAGGATAGCACCTGGAGATGTCAATATTTAAGTGGCTGGGCAAAGGAAGGACAGTCAGGACAGGCCATGGAGAAGAAACGGTCGAAGAAGCTGATGGAAAACCAGAAAGAAGACAACAGAAGAGTGTTTTCAGAGGAAGGGCATCACGGAGCCAAATGTCACAGAAATGTCAAGGAAGGGAAGAGCAGAAAAGTGTCTGTTGGCTACCTCAAAGGATTGTTTTTGGAGCAGATGAGCTTTTGAATGAAACAGACTCGGAAAAGGTTAAAAGCGCTAGACAAACACGACATCCTATTAGTGATTATTAGGTTTCCTTCCGTAACTGGGAGCTCCCTGCGCTTCTGACCTCAGTGATCTCCTATAAAATAGCAAGCGTGTGCCCAGGGGACCTGTACTGCTGACTCAGCCCCCGCCCAGTGCCCACAGCAGGACCCAGGCCCATGCCCACCTGTGAGCTCCCTGCCAACCTGTCTTGGGTGCTCCCCACTGTCTGCACAGCAAAATGCCAGGATGCTGGCTCCTGTCTCCCTGTCAGCTCCACTGTTTACAGGGAGAATCCCCAGACAAACTAAGGTGAGTCACTCCCTGACACAGCAGGAAGCGTATGTTGACCCACCAATTCCCTCCTGTGGCTCCATGAGCGCTCTGACTGTGGAGATCCGCAGAACAGCCCAAATTTCGACTTTCTGTCTCTCTTGCAGTAGGTCCCTAAAATGATACTCACCAGACTCCACTTCCTTCTTTTCTCTTTCCATTTCGTAACCACATACGACCTCCCTTCCCTGAAAGAGTTAGATTTTTGTTGTTGTTGTTAAGCCAGAAGGAAGGAACTCTTGGGTTTCTTAGAGGCCTGCTTCCATACTCTATCCAGTGGCCATTCCTTTCTCAACACCACTCTGACCCCCTATCATCTTCCGCCCCATCTCCAATTCAGGCAGGGCTCTGGTGAGAAGCAGGGAGAAGACCAGTGTGTGTTTCCCAGCCTAAGACGGACAGCTATCACCTTGGCCCAGTGCAAGCCTACAAGTATGCATGCCTGTTCCAAAGCTGCCTTGCTCCATGTCTTCTCAGCAACCCGACGCCCCACTGCCCAGCCCACACCCCTCTCCTCCCACCCTTCAAGCTCTGAGTCCAGGCTCTGCCTTGAAGACAGCACCCAGGGAATGCTGTGAGATGCACGGAGCTCAGTGCCACAGTCTCAGCCCTCCCCTGTGCGAATTACCAGAGGAGAGGAGAGGGACCTCTGGAGTCAGCACAGGGGGCAGGAGGGACTGGGGGCTCAAAATCTATTGTCCCAGGTTACATGCTAGAAAGATCTGCCCCCTAAACCCTTACCAACCCTCACTCCGTTAGCAAGTACTCATGGTCTCTTTGCCTCTATTCCCCACTCTACATAAAGTCAACGTGGTCCAAGGCTTTTCGGATCCCACATGGGCATCACTCTGCCTGGAAACTAATAATTGTGTGAAGCAGGTGGCAATCAATTTAACATATATCATCTCAGCTCAGGTGAGCAAACACCACTGAGCTCCATACGGACCAGGAAAGATGCTTAGCACTGGGAATAAAACAGTAAATAAGACACACACTGCCCCTCTAGGGGCCTACATTCTAATGGGGAAACACCTCCATGGACACCTCATTTTAGTACAGGGACATGCATGGAGCATGTCGATCCATGTAACATCCACATACTCGTTCTATAGAGAGAAAAACTGAGGCTCAGGAGCCTCCAGTGACTCACCCTAGGTCACATAGCTTCTCAGGGGTCCTCTAACCCTGCACCTCTGTGTTTGTTTCACTGGGGCTGGCTTCCAGATGACCCTCCCCTACAGCATCATTACCCCACCACGCCCAGCCCCTGTGATTCTGCCCACCTTTGTGAGTGTGGCATGCCCTGTGAATGACTGCCTCCATCCTGCTCTCATGTAGGATGTGCTGGGAGGCTCCCAGATGGCACTGCCCTGCTTTTTCCAGAGCTTCTGGCTCGGGATGTGCAGGGGGAAATGCTCACACACCTGCTCCAAGCTAAGCTCTTCCTTCTGGGTCCTCTTATCACTGGACTTTGGGGACCCAAGGCTTCAGACCAGCCTTGTGCTGCCTGCAGGTGTCTTCACCTGGGTCTGTATCAGATTGGTCCCTCAGACACCGNNCGCCCACCCCCTCCTGCTTGCCTTTGGAAGTCACAAGTCTGGCCCTTTGTCTTCATACAGACAGTTAGTGTTTCAGTAGCAATTGTGGAAATGGATCGAGCTAAGTCAAATCTGATTTTCTTTGGGAGGAAAATCGAATTCTCCACTTTGTGAGGCAGACAGAGAGATTAGAAGAGGGAGGGCCAGAACCTACAGCACACGCAAGGTGGAGTGGCCAGACACCCTGAGGGGCAGAGGGAAGGGCAGTGGGGAGAGGAAACGCCAGCCGGGAAGGGCAGGAATGCTCGCAGAAACCTGGGCAGTTCTCGACCTTTAGGCCTCCCATCTTAACACGGAAGCTGGATCTTCCAAATTTAGACTCAGCACCATGAAAGGGACAACTGTCCATTTACTTGTTTAAGATCTGTCAATTCTGTGGCCTTTCTTTCCAGGCTGAGGCCACTGAAGAGACAAAACCCCATGTTTGCACTTAGAATTGCAAGTGCAGAATGCTTTCTTCAGGGGGTAGGAGGTGAGAAAGAAAGGGTAGGCTGAGCTTCTGAGAATGGGCCTTGAGGCGGCTGTGTGTGGGCCTCACATCAGCCAGGTCTTAGGTGCGAGCTGCCCCAGCAGCCGCCTCTTCTTGGGCAACACCCAAATGCAGTCATTTCACACCTGCATATTGAGTCGTTTCTACCCACCGAGCTCTGTGGTGGGCCCTGGCAGCTCAGAACTAAGTCTCTGGGGCATCTAGGTGGTTAAGTCAGTTAAGCATCTGACCTCAGATAAGGTCATGATCTCGCCACTCGTGGGTTCGAGCCCCGCGTCGGCTCTGTGCTGACAGCTCAGAGCCTGAAGCCTGCTTCAGATTCTTTGTCTCCCTTTCTCTCTACCCCCTCCCCCACTCACACTCTACTCTGTTTCTCAAAAATGAATATACATTAAAAAGAATTAAAAAAAAAAAGAACTCTGTCTCTGTCTTCGAGCTCTCATTCTGGAGGAAGATGGGCTTGTCTAAATGAGCCACGATAGACTATGCTGAGGTCTCTGATAGGGGTGTGTCCCAGAGAGTAAGGTGTCTCGGAGAAGGAGGCCACTGACTGCCCTGTGTGAGTGGGTGTGAAATGAAATTTTTTAAGAGCAGAGTGTCTGAGCCAGGCTTTGAAGGATGAGTGGGGGTTTTCCAGGAGGAAAGTGGAAAGGGGGTATTCCCAGCACAGGAATAGCATAAACAAAGGCATGGAGACACAGAATGCATGGCGAGTCCAGAAATGGTGGGAACCCCAGTAATACCAAGTGTCACTGGAAGAAGGGAAATAATAATATAGGGGTGGGGGAAGAGGCTGGAGAGGTGGACTGGAGCCAGAGGCATCCTGAGAACTTTGGACTCCTCCTAGAGGCCACAATTTGTCCCCAGAGAAGTCCTAAAGGAAACACAAGGAAACTTCTGAGGGAAAATTCTAGAAAATATGTCAGAGATCTTTCATTGACTAATGGATCCTCTGCAATCACTGAATGTCAGAGCTTGACAAAATTTAAGACAGTCTCTATTTGCGGTTGTCAGACTGGGTTCCGTGGAGCCCAAGGGTTCCAAGAAGGGGCTTAGAGACCTGTTCTGTTAGGCAGACATCACAAGACAGGCCTTTGATTCCTGAATCAGCTACTATCCACTTTTGAGAGATTACCCTCAAACCCTCACCTCTCTGAACCTCAGTCTTTTCATCTGTAAGACAGGCATGAAAATACCTACGGCCACCACCTAGTACAGTTTCTGACACAAAATAAAGGCATGGGGAATAGTTACCAAATGCATGATTAGTTGACTGGTTGATCTGAGCAGGAGAGTTGTTATTATGGTTCTTCAGATTCTAGTAAGAACTCTGGGCACATAGCAGGTGTTGGTCTTGCTTTCCAAGCTCAGCATTCAAAAGCTGTCTCCTACTTCAACTGGACTGGAAGAGGGGAAAGACCTCAAGAAGGAAGGCAGCTAAAACATATGCTTGTGGGGCTCAGTTGGTTAAGCGTCCGACTTTGGCTCAGGTCATGATCTCACAGTTTGTGGGTTCAAGCCCCGTGTCAGGCTCTGTGTTGGCAGCTAGCTCAGAGCCTGGAAACTGTTTCAGATTCTGTGTCTCCCTCTCTCTCTCTGACTGTCCCCTGCTCATGCTGCCTCTCTCTCGGAAAAAAAATTTTTTTTTTTAACTTAAAACATACACCTGGATTCAGTCTTGACCTGATATTTCTATTGAACAGCTGAAGAGAGCGCTCCATCCCTCGGGGAGAGAAAGGTTTTGCTCCAGCTGGAGATTCAGAGAGCCCACCTATCTCATCAGCAGCCCCTCCCAGATCCTGCCTGGGTCCTTGGAGAGGACTGATAGGGAGTGACATGGCTCAGAACCTCCAGGGTGTCCATCTGCCAGCTCGTTCACTCTGCATCTTGTCCATGAGAGGAATGAGCTATGACAGGGCGTCTGCCTGTGTGTGTGTGCATGTGTGTGAACCTGAGTAGGGGCCTGTCTGGTGACGATCTTAGTGTATCACAGCACGAGTGTCTAAGGTATAGAGAGAATGAACAGATCTCAAGGAGACAGAAACAGAAAAGCTCACGTGGGAACCAGTCTTCCCCTTTCCATGGCCAAAAATACCTCTGAGGGGTGTGATGGGGGTGACTTTCTTCCCCTCGCTACCTCCCGGGTCATCTCCGAGGCCAGTCAGGGTAAGGTATGGTGTCTGTCTTGGTCCTCAGTAAGGGTCTTGGCTTTGACAGAGAACGAGGCAGGACACAAAAGCTCAAAAGGGCCCTTCGGCATTTCTGTTCCATCACACGTGGCCATGGATCTGCCTCTTATCTCCTGCAGTCATCACGGGGCTTCAGGAAAGCAATCAGATCTATAGTCTTTTGGCAGCTGTGTTCTAGAATCAAAGAAGATGCCCAGGGACCCTCAAGGGGGAGACAACAATGATGGTTTTTACCATCTCTTAAAGTATTCTGCGTGTTTCGTTGGTTGTTTGGCCCATTTCCAAAGTTCCAAGTCCCAGCAAGCATTTGTGCTGATGCCTTTCTTCCTGTTTCCCCTCCCCCCATTTGTCATGTTGTGTCATGTCGTTATGGAATCAAGCACAAACTAACTGAACACCTACTATGTAATCAAGTGCTGGTCTGGGATGTAAGAATGCAAACAAATAAGACACACTCACTACTCTCAAAAGACTCAGAGTACATAATATTCTACTCGCTTTGGTTGCTCTCTGAGAACCTTTATTTTAAAACCATGGAATGAAGCATCCAGGAAATGCTTAGCAGGGGGATGCAGGTATATGCTAGCCCTGGAGCATGTGAGTCAGGAGGCCAGGGAGAATTGGTTTTAGAAAATTGTTACTTCTTTACACCAGAGTGGGATTAAATTGAGGATGTCCTTCTTTGTTTAATGATTTCTAGCTCCTTCTCTGTAGCCCCCACTGGACCAGTGCTCTCTGGCTCAGCCCAGTTTCCTTTGCCTTCCATTCTATTCCCCAGATACAGCTGAGCCCTCTAAATGAGAAGGCTACAGGGGTTTCAGTGAGGAAGACCAGCCGTGTTCACTGGGCACTACCCTGCCATGTACCAGTGTCTCAGGCTCTGAGCCGGATGCCTGGGACAGAGATGACAAAACTACAGTCCCTGCCCATGAGGACATCAGTCAAATGGAGGAGTCCTCCATGTGCCAAATACTGTAATACCATATTCCATGGGCAGCCATAGCAAGCTATAAGAGTACCCCGATCATCACCCCTCCTTCAGTGCTTTGGCCTCCCCAGCAGGCCTTTTGGCTCATGCCCCCAACTTTTCCCAGCGTAGACCTCCATCTGCAATCCTGTCGCCATCTTCTTAAGGAGCACACTCCCTCTGTATTGCCAGAGGAGCACCTATTATGTGCCATGACGCGTGCAATGTGCTGGATGCCTGGCATGCATTATTTATTCCCCAGAGTTACTTAAGGAAGGTGCTATCACCCCTCATTTTGCAGATGAGTAAGCTGAGGCAGAGCGTAGTCAGTGACACCCTCACAGTCAAGTTCCTGAGTGCTAGAAGGTGAGACTAAGTCGGTCTGTTCTCCATGTTCTTTCCAAACCGCCATGTTGCTCCTCATTCAGTTGGCCTCAGAAGGCACTTGGGCTTCCTGCCAAAGTTGATCCCATTTCACAGCCCCCTACTCCTTACCGGCCCATTTTGTTTCCAGTTAGCTTCATCCTTAGGAATCCCATCTCTCTCTCCTCTGTTGGGCATGGGAAGTGGTCCCTCTCCCAGAACTGCTTCCAGCCTCTGCCCTTCTAATGTGTCAGACCAGATGCCCCAACACTTCTCTGCCCTCTCCCGGCTGCTCCCTCTCGCTCGGTCCCCTCTCTGTCTCTCTGCATTTTCCCAAACATCTCCCTCAGCCCCAGCCCTCCAGCAGCAGCATCAACCCCAGCCACAAGCCAGCCCCTTCCTCTCTGATTCAGGTGATCATACCCGGTTTGCCCAGGAGAGTCCTGGCTTATGCTTATTGTCCTGGCATAGTTATTCATACCCCCCGTTCACTCCCCAAAGTGTCTCTGCTTGCATGATCAATGTCTTCACCCAGGCTGGACAGGAAAGGGAACATGGCTTTAAGCCCCTTGGATCTAAATTGAAAATACTTTTCAGTTTGTCCCCACATTTTACCCATCTAATGTTCGTATTTCCATTTATGCATCCAGAAATCTAGCATATTTTCTTGGGGCCTGATTTTTAGCTACTGTGCCAACACCTTTCTTTGGGGAATTTGGGGCCTCACTGGCACTTAGAACTCTGTATCACATCTTACCCCATCTTGCTGGCATGCCCCTTACTGCTGTGCTGGTTGGTGGAAAAGACAAAAACTGCAGAGTCACATTGAGTTTAAATTCATCCCCTCAGCAAATGGTCCCTGGGCACCTACTATCTGCCTGTTATTGGGCACCTCCCATTCTGAGCACTGGGGACACAGCCGTGGCCAAAACAGATACAGCCCTGGCCTCAAAGAGCCGACATTCTAGCAAGAGGGGAGAGATAATCCACAAATCGATATATGATGTCAGGCGGTAGTAAGTTCAACAGAGAAAAATAAGACAGAGCAAAAGAGATGGCAGGCAAGAAAAAAATAGCAAGGACCAAGATCCTGAGGAGAGAGCCTGCTTGATGTGTTTGAGAAAGAACAAGGAGTAAGTAAAGGGAAGATGCATGAGGAGATCAGAGAGGGAAGAGGCCAGACCCTGACCCTGAGCCACTGAAGGGTTTAAACAGAGGAGCATCAGGGTTCTGTTTATTAGTGCAAGGCTGCCTCTGGCTGCTGGGCCCAAGAGACTGTAGGAAAGGAATAGGAGTGGGTCACCTCTTAGGAGCTAATGCTCTCTTCCAAGTGCAAGATGCTGGTGCCCGGGACCAGGGTGACAACAGCAGGGATGGTAGGAAATAGTCATTTTCTGGATGAAAGATTGGATGCAAAGTGTTAGAGAAAGAGCGACAGCAAGGATGACCTGTAAGGTTGTAGCTGAGGAAGAGGAAGAACAAAGTTGCCATTTAATGAGATAGGGATCAGGCAGGGGGCATGGGGGTGGGCTGGGAAGCAGGAGCCAGTTTTGGATGGCTCGCATTTTAGATGCCCATAAGACATCCAGATGGAAATGTCAAGCAAGGAGAGAGTCTTCAGCACGTGGATGGTGCTGAAAGCCATAGCTGAGTGAGATCATCTAGGGAGTGAATGTGGACAGCCCAGAGAAGCTCAGAGGTCCTCCAAAATTTGAGAATAATAGAGATGGAGAAGAACCAACACTCTTACCATGAGATAGGAATGGATGCAAAAGAAATTGCTCTCCCAAAAGAGATTGCTGTCCAAAAAAAGAGATTGCTCTCCCAGAGGCTAAAAAAAGAAAGCATTCATATGGGAAGAGCTGATCAACCATGTCAACCAAGAGTTGACCATTGGATTTGGCAGTAACCTTGAAAGGAACTATCTCCGTGGAGTGCTGGGAGCAAAATCTGAGTGAGTGGGTTCAAGAGAAAATGGATGAAGGAAATTGGAGGCAGTGAAAGACAGCTCTTTTGAATTATATAAAAGAGAACACAGAAAGTGAGCTGTAGCAGGAGGGAAACCAGGGTCAAGGGAGGTGTCTCCACTTTTAAAACTTAGAGATATTACAGCATTTTTGTAAGAAGATGATTAAATGGGGAATGGGGAAATGATGGTGCTGGAGGGACAAATATTTGGATCAATGTCCTTGGCTGGGTTTCAGCACCACAGAGGAGGGTTTGACCTCAGGGGTGGAAAGACTGAGTGATGGCCCTCCAGGACCACACTAGTGGGGGGTGCCTGGCCAAGGTCATGTTCCCAGAGCCCCTGGTGAACTTGGCAAATCACTTATTGTCTAATGATCGGATTCTTTCTCTTAAGGAAGGAATGGTGAGCTAGTAGTCACCATACCCACCTTAGATGATCATTGGGCAGAGTAAATAAAATATGTGCAGAGCACAGTGCTTATCCCATTGTAGGGGTTCAATAAAAGCTAGGTTTCTTCTACCCTTCCTCCCATGATTTGCCTGCTAGGGTTTCTCTGGGGGCCTCTGGGTTATCTTGAGAATCCTGGATGGGCATTCTGGCTTAGAGGCCAGTGGAGCTGATGCAGGAGCAGCAACCACAAGCTATAGTTCTTCCCAAACTCCCCTTCACCACATTTCCCTCAGATATTTGCCTGCGAGTTTGAGGAGTTATTTTCCTATGGCTATTTTTCATGTCCATGCAGCATCTTGGAGGTGGGTTCTGTAACCTGCACCTGATTGCTGCTAGGATCTTCAAAGAGCTACTGTCCACTGAGTGGAGCCTAACCAGGGCCCCCTGTCCTCCTCCAGGGCCACCATACAGGACGGGTAGATGTCTGGCTGCACTTCGAGCCCAGCTCAGCCTGCCTGAGCCTGAGACAGATTGCAGAAATACAGATGCAGGAGGTGGAAGTCTCCCTCCTGACACCAGGCAGCCATGATGAAAGAGAGTCCCAGACCCAGACCACTGCCCTTCTCTTAGCCTAAGCTCTGCACTGCTCGCTTGCCCAAGCAGGAGATCCATGAATCTTTGACCCAGAATGACTGGGCTTATGTCATGAGGAAAGGGTCATTTTAACATCCATCCACGAACTTCCCAAGGAAAGAATTTAAAGTTCTGTCAAAACAGGTTAGCATTTTAGCAATCATGGCTCACTACCATCTGTATTTGTTCCATTTATGGCGTTTATGACGGTTATCCACATTAATAATTTCCATGCTAAAGTCCCTTCTAATTTCTGAACACTGTTATTTCTAAGAAAGATGGATATTAAATATGCCACACATCAGCACAGGGTGGCATTACAGCATGCTATTAAGTTCAGATGCTGAAGCTCTGGCAGAAAATATCTTTGCTATTTAAAATCACAATAAAGTGTTTTATATTGTGGCTCAAAATGGAGAACAGCATTGATGGAAATGGATTTCTTAGTTGCACAGTGACCCTGAAGTCACCAAGAGAGGCTGGGACCATAGGCTGGGGTGGGTGAGCATCTCAAGGACAGATATGAGTAGGGATGGGGGTCACGGTATGCTTGAACAGCAATTCCCAAGGCTGACCATACCCACCACAGACCGACCTGAGGGAGGTTTGAAAAGGACTGAGTTCTGGAGAAAACTCCCGGAGATTCCAGTTTAATAGGTCTAGGGTGAGATGTAACCAACTATTGGAACATTCTGTCACTCCTGGCTCACATAGCTTCTTGAGACCCTATAAGAGAATTTACTGCAGGGTGAAGGACAGTGATACTCCAGAGGGCAGGGACCACTTTCAAAGTGCAGATTATAAACTGCATTCACACACCCAGTGTTTCAATGGACATCATGACAGTCTTGAAAGGGAGCCTTTATTATTACCATTACCAGGACAAAACGAGACATGGGGCTTCTTCCTAACTCCCAACCCCACTCCACCGCACAAAGGACACCAGTTCTTGCAGGTGATGTCCAACATGAAAATCTGCAGTAAACAAAGAAAGCTGTTTGTTCAAAAGCAACATTTGAGGCTCCCATCTGACTGGACTTTGGTAGGATTAACTGCTTCTTCAAACCCCTTCCTGCTCAGGCATGTATATATCCTCTCTCTTGCTTATTCATTTATCAGAAATGTACCGCACAGCTACAGTGGCAGTCCTGGGCCAACAGAAGTGAATGAAACAGACACACTCTTGCCTTCCAAACGAGACAGACAGAACCAGAGTAGACAAGTCTGTGAGCACAAGTTGAGCCAAGGAAGCAAAACAGATACTGATTGAGAAATTAACAGGTAAATCTCCGTTTAGGCGGAGTCCAGGATAAAGTAAAACTCAGCTGATATGAATCGGCTTTCTCAGCTGGTGCCCTCCCTGATCACCAAACTAATCCTCCACAGAGGCAAGCTAACAAATAACTTTGCCTGACTTGGCTTTTTCGTAGATCAGTTGGCTTCCTATTTCTGCTGGGAAGACAGCTCCCCCTGGTGGTTGGAGGCCTAAATTGTTCCATGCTATAGTGCAGTATAGGAATGAATGTCCTGTGCTTTGGTCCAGAGCCCAGAGATCCGGAAAAGCAGGAGCTAGCCTGTTCCCTTGGGATGGGGCCAATCTTGAACCATCTCAAATTCCCTTTATTCCTGAGTTTGAATCCCGTCCTCACTATCTCCTCAATATCCCAATTCGGGGGCAAAATTACTTAAATTCTCAGAGCCCCCAATTCCTCACCTATAAAAAGGCAGGTGATAGCACCAATGCGAAGTTGGTATAAAGATTGAATAAGATAACAAAATGACACCTCAGTCCATGTGTGGCATCTAGCAGGTCCTCCAAGGATGTCAGATGCTTTGTTCTTCTCACGTTAAGATTTTCTAAGTCTTTCTTTCCCCTCTTCTCTCCCTGTCCCTTCTTCCTAAATTCTCATCCTGCCATTTCTTTTCTCCTTCCTAGCTCCCTACCCTGTGTTCTTCTTTCTCTCCTTCCTGTCTCCTTCCCTTTCTCCATCTCCTTTCCTCTCCCTGCTTCTTTCCCATCACCTCGCATCTCTGCCCTTACCTCCCTACCCACCTCTTTTTACCCCACGCCACACCTCACACCGGATCTTCCAAACTTCTTGTGCCTGACCTCATGCCAAGACACCTAAGAACTAACACCGGGTCCTACTGAGGTTCTGTCCGAAAATAAATGCATCCTGTGCTAAGTCAGGGAGGAGCCATTTTTCTGTTAGTCAATAACACCGTAGATTGCTCCTGTGTTCTTCCAATGGGCACCCAGAGCTTTTCTGCACATTTCACACTGCAACACTAGTCCCTCTGCCACCGTGTTCAGTTCGATGAGGTCTGAACACACTCTGTATTCCCTGCCACTCTTTGAAAGACTCTCTGATGGCCACTGCTCTGGCTTNTTACACCATTTCACGTGCTCCCTGTCCCTTTCCTCTTGTTTTTTATATACAAAATGGCCCGTGTTCCCCTATATTCCCAAACTGCATTTTCGCAAGCAGTTTGCCGTATCTCTTCCCTGTCACTGTAAAAGCTTTTTCATCTCCATTTGGAGCCATTTGCCCTGATCATTTCTCTCTTCAGGATCGTACTGATGAGCCCATGTGGTCTTTAGCTGTCAACAATTCCCAGGAAAGGAGAGCACTTACTTAAAACTTGTATTTTAATTTGGGGCCCCATCAGGGGCTGACCAGTGCAGGATGCGAGCCTACCAACTTGCCCAAACTGGCCAGATGTGCACTGAGACCTTCGGGAAGGAAGCTGAAAAGCACAGAATAGTTGAGTTTCTTTCCAAGACAGATGGATGGGGTAGGTAAGCAAAGATAGCTTTTCTCAAGTGATTCTTTCTCTGCACAGTTTTCTTTAAGGAAGAAGGAAACAGAATTATCAGATGACAAATCAGAAACTCCAGTTGTCTGGACATTTTTCCTAGGGTGGAAAGGCAATAGGCTTGCACAAGGAGCCACGTTAGGAATGTAGGGTCCCCAGCAATGCAGTCACACAGAAAGATAGTATTTGAATTTAGAACAAAAAGAAAAATTAAGACCAACTCTTCATTCTGTGGCTTGAGGCCTAAGGGAGGGAAAAAGTCATACAAATAAAACTCTGTTAATTATCCAGAAGGCCTCCTTTCTCTACAGTGGGACCTGGTACATGAGCCTTCCAACACATCTTGAGGCAGCTTAGGGACATCTCACCATGTTGTTTGGGTTCCCCTCAAAGCAGATTCTGGAACAAGGATTCAAATGCACGTAGGGGCGCCTGGGTGGCTCAGTCGGTTAAGTGTCAGACTTTGGCTCAGGTCATGATCTTACAGTTTGTGGGTTCAAGCCCCCCATCAGGCTCTGTGCTGACAGCTCACAGCCTGGAGCCTGCTTTGGATTCTGTGTGTCTCTCTCTGTCCCTCCCCTGCTCACACTCATTCTTGCTCTCTCTCAAAAATAAGTGAATAAACATAAAGAAAAATGCACGTAATTTGTTTGGAGAGTGATCCCAGGAAGCACTGATGGGGCTGGCGAGCAAGAAAGGGAAGGAAAGGAGCCAATGGAGGGTTCATTGTCAAGTCAGACACCACTGCGTGCAGTTGTGTTCAGTCCCACTGGGCAGCTCTGGGGTATGCCTTCTTCCCCATTGAGAAGCAGGGAAATGGGACTATTTATCCCCACACACCCCCTATCTATTTGTTGAGGGCTTCTTCCAGGACATAACTGGCCAGCACTTCCTGCTTGTCTTGTACACGGACTGAGCATACTCCCACAGCTAGGAGTTGTGTCCTCTTCTGCCAGCCTTCTGCGGGGGCCCAGGTGTTCACACAGGGGTCTTCTGCCTGTAGAGTTGAGTGCTAAGGGGAGGTGGGCTGCTCTCCAATAGCATCAGTGCTTGGCCAGTACCACACACCCCCTCATGCTTGTGCTCTAGGCCAGAGAAGCAGCAAGCTTTTTCTTATTATAAAGGGCCAGACAGCAAATACTTTAGGCTTTGCAACCAAAAGGTCTCTGTTGTAGCTACACCACCTTTGAACCACACAAGTTTAAACCACACAGGTCCACTAAGGCACAGATTTTTTTTTTCTGTAAAAGAGTACAGTGCTGTGAATGTATCTTCTCTTCCTTGTGATTTTCTTCATAACGTTTTCTTGTCTCTAGCTTCCCTTATTGTAAGAATACAGTATATAATATATACAACATACAAAATCTGTGTGAATCCACTGTTTATGTTGTCGGCAAGGTGCCTGGTCCACAGGTTATTAGCAGTTAGGTTTGGGGAGAGTCACAAGGTATATGTGGAGTTTTGACTACATAGGAAGGGGCAGCACCCCGGAACCTAACATTGTTCCGAGGTCGACTGTACTCAGTTCTGCCCCCTGGAGGAAGGGAGTAAAAGGCAGGTAAAGGAAGACTGCAGGACTATGGGAAAATGCTGGCTGGCAGGGCTGGGGCTGTGCTGGGGGAAGACCTCCTTAAATGGTGCCCAGGACCCTTCCCTTTCCTTATTCTCATCCTGTCTGACAGTGTGAAACAGTGTGTCAGCCACACCTAATGTGTGCACAAGTGGATACGGCTGTGTTCCAGTGGAAGTTTGTTGACAAAAGAGGCAAGCGGCAGCGTGTGGCTCCCAGGCCATGGTTGGCCCACCCCTGCTCTAGCCAGACTAGTCTTTAAGGTCATCAGAGATGCCATACTTCCTCCTGCCTGCCCTTTCCACGTGCTACTCCGTGCCCCACCCACCACCTCAGCTCAGGCAAGCCTCCCCCACGCCCTTGGCCAGAGCCGATCCTCCAATTCTCCCCTAATAGGCCCACACACCCCATACTCTCCTTCAGAGCACTTCTCACAGTAGTAATTGCATCATTAATTGTGTAATTAGTTGTCTAATGTCTGTCTCCCTCCCCAGAATGTAAGCCCCATCAGTTCCCAAGGCCTGTTAAGCCTACTTCCTCACCCATCTGGAGCCTTTCCCATCCTCACTGTGTCTGCCAGCAGCGCCTTGGGCCAGGCCTTCAGCATCTCTCACCCAGGCCTCAGCAACAGTTCCTGACTGACTCCTGAAAGCGTCACTCCTCTGCTTGAAAGCACCCAGGGCTCCCCTGGGCCTTGTGAGAGCGTCCAGACTTCATGCCTCTGCCAACTTCAGCCAGCTCCCCTTGCTTCTGCCATGCTGGTCTACCAGTTGTCCCTGACTCCCTCCATGAGAATGCCTCCCTTTCTGCACTTCCCGACCTCGGTGCAGATGCTGGGCTTCCTTGAGAGACCCTTCCTCTGTCCTCCCCCAAGTCCAGTCTCAGCTAGCTGCTGGCACCTCCACAGTCCTCTGCACTTACCCGGTTGTGTGTTTCTTACACTGCATTACAACTGACTATTTATCTGACTGTCATCCTATTGGACTCAGAATTCTTGAGGCCAGGAGTCAAGAACCTAGCACCCAGCACCCAGCATCCAGCACCTAATACTGCCAGAGCTTAGGAAGCACTCAGTGTCTGGTGAATGACCCAAAACCCTTGGAACACCCAAACTGTGGTTTCTTTCCAGATGACTTGGGCAGGGACACTTGAGTGGCCTCTGGACCACCTATTAGTTTGTGGGAAGAACAAGGATGGAAAAAGGAGCCTTGGCTGAAAAGTGGTGCTATCTCCACGTGCTTCTTTTCTCTACTATTTTTTTTGGCAGCTCTTTGGTTGTCACCAGCCTCAGAAAGCCATGGTCCTGAACTTGAAGATCTCCAGCTGCTTTCCTCTCCTTCCCACAAGACCCGCACAATGCCTGGACAGAAGCAATGGCTTCTGATGTCAGGCATACAGGACATCATGTTCAGGCCCTCACCTATGTCCTGGTTCCTGAGGCGGAGGTGCGAGCACCAGGAGAATAAGGATAGCAACCATGGGCCTCCATTTTACCTTCTCCCACATCCCTAGGAAATAGAGGGGATGGACCGGGATTAGACTAAAACCCAAGGGCTGGAGAGAAGGGACAGGAGGAGCTCCCTGGCTTGAAGAGGTCCTGGCCTTCTGCTATCATAAGAGCAGACAGACAGAAGGGACTCTGAAGGACTCATCCCTGTCAGCCCTTTCCTCACTTGGAAAGGCCCTCTCAGGAATTGCTTTGGAGTGGACAGCCCCGGTCCCCCAGTGTGTGCAGACGCACATGCACACACACACACACTCCCCCACCTTATCTGCAGCATACATTTCCTCCTCCAGGCTCCCGGCAGCCAGCTGTACTGTCACTTTTATGATTGCAGATAATTCACATTCAAACAAACTCTGACTCACCAGAGACACAGAAAGAAAATGCTCTCGTGAAGTGAGAACGAGGCAGCTCACTGTTTGCTTTCCCTTTTCCGGGCATCTTTCATACCCAAAGAGGACCACTGGGATAGGGGTGTGGCCAGCAATAGTGAAAGCCAGGGACCACTCATGAAGGAACAGAAGGTCATTGTCACTAGGGAGTAGCCTCTCTGGACCCCAAGGGAAGCATTTCCAGTGGAGCATTAGCTCTTTCATGTCCCCGGAACCCCATATTCTGAGAAATGTTATTGCTTTCTATGATGAAGTGCTCCATTGCTGGCCATGTATCAGAATCACCTGGAGAGGTGGGCCAGGTGGGAGGGTGGCTCTTTGGTTTAAAGAACAAAGCCTTGGCCTTTGCCAGCAAAGCATTGTCAGGCAACGGGGACTGTTCTAGAAATCCTGCCTTACTAAATCAGGCCTCTTAGCCCATCCCCACTAAATCTGAATTTCTGTGGGACAAGGGACAGGACTAAAGTCTTTCTTTTTTCTTCCTTATAGCTAACATGATACTAGTTTTGCTAACTATGTGGGAACCATTGATTTAATAAATGAGTTCAAGAGTTCACCTTAAACTCAAGTGGTTCTTGCCCCTGCATCAGGCAGGATGGAAATATTTTTGTAGTAACTCCATTCATCTGCCACCCATTTGGTCCATGAAAAGAGGGAGCAGGGTCCTTTCTCTAAGGATGTAAAAACACTTTACTGTCTCTTGGGGTTAGTGTTTGAAACCTGAATGCTCAGAGTGTTTGACAATTAAGTGGCTAATTTGATTCATGTAGACTCCAGATTTTTCTTGATAGAAGGTGAACTTGGCCAGTTTCTTGCCATCGTCAGCTGAACAGAGGCACTGTCCCAAGGAAGGGACTCTGGAACCCAGGTCTCCCCATGCCCATTCTCCCACGTGAATCTTTCCTCCGGAATGCTCTCCCCATCTCACCCTGCTCGCTTCGAAGAGATGTCGCAAATTGAGACTGTTGTCATGCATTAATTTAAAGCCTCATTAATTATTAAAATGGTATTTATTGGGGTTTAGCAACTCTGAAATAAGATTCCATGTTTGTGGCGGTTGTTGAACACTGGTAATTCTGTTCTTAATAATCGATTGTCATCTGTTTGACTTGGAATCACTTTTCTTATTAAACCTAAACCAAACCTTTATTTGAGATACTTAATTATAAGTGAGACTAATTTGCTTCCCCTCAGGGCACCAGGGACTCTAAGTCCACACTGGGATGAGGGAATCCGACATCTGAGGACAGAGTAGGGTGCCCTCACTGGTAGATATGAAGGGTGATGGCTATTCATGGAGAGAGCCATTTAGAGAAACATTCCCTCAAGCGCCCATCTTCATACACGTTAACTGGAGCTCATCTCATTAGAATGTCAGCATGACGTGGACAATACTTGAATAATATTGAGCTATCTCAGGAAGCTAAGGCTGGCTCCCCATTTGGCTATTTCTGGGACCATGCTGAATATAAATAGGAAGGGAAGGTGGTTCAGTGTTTTGGTGGAAAGAACATTCAGCTGTACCTCCTTTTCTCAACTCTGTGAAGTCCTGTGTTTCTGGCCCATGAACTTGATGAGCATGCCCTCCTAAACAAGGTACTGTTCCCAAAGCCACCTACTAGTCAGAGCTCCGCTGCCTGTAGACAGGTCTGGGGTCCCCCAATGCCAGCCTGCCTGCCAATTAACACAGCACAACACAGTAGGATGAGCTCAGGCTTCACAGGAAGATTGGGGTCGAAATCCCAGAGCTGATGCTCATTACCTGTGTCTCCTAGGGATATTTACTGTCACTTGGAGCTTTGGATCCCATATCTCTGAAATGACTGGGACAGTAACTACCTTGCAGGGTATTTGGGAAGATTAAGGTAATGGATGTGAAATGCTTGCATAGTTGCATGGTGCTTGGCATATGGAAGATGCTCAATAAAGGTGCCTACCTACACTCATGCCCCATTATCCCACTGCCCCCCCTTCTTCAGCCAGGACCTGCTTGGGCTCCTGTATTAATTTTCTGGGGCTGCCATAAGAAAGCAGCACAGACTGGGTGGCTTAAACAAGAGAAATTTCTTCTCTCATAGTTCTGGAGGCTAGAAGTCTGAGGTTGGTTTCTTCTGAGACCTCCCTCTTTGACTTGTGTTGGGCATCTTTTCTCTGTGTCTTCACATGGCCTTCCCTCTGTGGGCATCTGCGTCCTCTTTTTTTTTAAGAGAGAGAGAAGGAGAGCATGAGCAGAGGTGGGGCTGAGGCAGAGGGAGAGACTTTATGTTAAGTTCATTTATTCATTTTGAGAGAGAGAGTGAGAGCATGAGTGGGGGAGAGGCAGAGAGAGAGAGAGAGAGAGAGAGAGAGAGAGAATCCCAAGCAGGCTCTCCACAGTCAGCACAGAGCCTGATGCAGGACTCAGTCTCATGAATGGTGAGATCACAAACTGCGCCAAAGTCAAGAGTGGGATGCTTAATGAACTGAGCCACCCAGGACCCCTCTGTCCTCTCCTTATAAGGACATCAGTAGAATTGGATTACAACCCTCTCTAATGACCTCATTTTAACATAATCACCTCTTTAAAGATTCTCTCCAAATACAGTCACGTTCTGAATCCCTGGAGGTTAGGAATTCAGCACGTCAATTTGGGGTGATACAGTTCAGCCCATAACAGCTCCCATCACCACACAATCACTCATTGTCTGGACTTTATCCAGTTAGGTGTGAACTCTGCCTTTTCTGCTTGACTGCCCTTCTACCATCGGACCTTTCCCTCTACTCTCTACTTTCCCTAGACAAGAGATAGGCCTGATTGGAACCAAGTTCCAGATGGGATGGAATGTTGATCCAACCAAATAGTCAAATCAAAGCCATATGATAGGGAGGGTTTGGGATGCCAGGAAAAGGATGTGGAATTCCTCTAATAATTTCTTGGTCCTTTTGTTTAAAGGCAATAAAACACACACTTCCTAAGGTGGCTGACAGTATTAAATGAAATAAGCAAAGAGTGTAACCCAGTGCCCAATGCAATGTAAGCATTGAAATATCACTGTCCTTCTCTCTTGACCAGAAGGGATATGCTGAATATAGTGTTAAAGGAAGATCCCTCTGGCCATGATGACACAGGGCTGTACCAGGGTGGGGGCAGAAACCGTTGGATTAACATGGATCAGGGCAATCACCGTGGGATAAAAAGAAGAAACATTCAAGAGACACCTGAAGGAGAAACACTGAATATAGGGACAGTGTGGATATAAGGAGGGGAGAATGAAAAAGAAAGGGAGAGCGCAGAGTTGATCCCACTGTCTTAGACCTGGCTTAGTGGAGAATGGTGCATTTGACAGAAAACTGGAGAGTGGAGGGGGGAGGGTGTTGATGACGCCCATAGAGGTCATGCTGAATGTGAAGGGAAGACCCTGGAGACACTAGAGAAATGGGGGAAGAGATCTGCAGCCATCAGCTGAGATCTCCGCTTTCAGCTCTTCTCTTCCAGGTGCCTCTCCAGGACCTTGAGCCACATGCCTTCCCAACCATAGGTGGTCCAACTGGGAGCTGCAACTTGTTAATTAAGCTGGTGTTACTGATGGTGATGACTCTGTTCTTGTGTGCCCTGGGCCAGGGTTTGAGACCTGAGATAAAGGAACCCATTTCCAGCCCTCCCCTCCAGTGGTTCTCTCTAAAAAGAAAATAGGGTATTCACAGCTGAATTACGGATCTGCTTTCCCATTTTCCAAGAGGAAAACAAATAGAATTCCTAAGCAGGAGTGCTTTTCTAGCTAAATGCCCTTGGTGAGTAGGACATTGTTATTCCAATATTGTTTATTTCAAACTTTCCAGGCCTTCTCAGATGCTTGACTTCACACACTCATTTTGCCTACTTTAGTGGCAATTTAACATTGTAAACTGCCAGGAATAAAAGGTAAGCAGCACAGGCAGATGAGTTTTCAGGCGGCATGAATATTTTCTGACTCTCTGGCCAGGGATTTCTTTCACATGTGAAAAGCAGGTGGAAGAGAGAGACAGTTTATTTCGTGATCATCAATGACACACGGGTACTTTAAGACCTGTGGCAATCATCACCTTATTCAGGAACACCTCCTAGAGGTCCATCAATCTCCTGGTTTACTTTCCACTTACCAGACCAAGCTACCCCATCTAATATTGCAGGTGAGTGAACAGGCAGGCGGATGAATGAGTATGGATGGCCCCTGAAAAGAGAACTATTTTCCCAGAGGAGGCAAGGAGAGGGAGGTTTGGGCTCAGGGTGGAAGAGTTCCAGGAAAGCAAGAAAAGCTAATCACAGTGACCGAGAGGAAGAGCTTAAGAGCAACTATTGAAAGGCATTTCTCTACTCAGGGAGAAATGATCCAGGGAAAGGGAGACTTTCTAAAGAAGTGCTGCAAGGAGTCTGTGGAAGAAAAGAGTGGGTTAGAATAGAATGAAATGGAGGCATTATATCTGGAACTGGCAACAAAGACTGAGTACCCTAGACACTGGCTCCAAGAGCAAACTGAATCCCAGAGGAAATACAGGCTGGCACAGCTGAGAAGCAGGCTTTGGGTACTGGCTGCCAGTAGAGAGATCAGGGAACAAAACAGAGAGCACAGAAATAGACTCACATGTACATGTGGGGAGATAGCGTATGATAAAGGAGTAGTGCAAAGCAGGGGGCTGGGGAGATCAATTAACAAATGCTGTTGGGCAACTAGTAGATAATTGGAAGAAAAAAAATGGATAGGATCTCTTCCTCACTCCTTAACCAAAACAAATTCCACCTGGACGAAAGATAGACAAAACCGTAGAACAAGAGAAAAAGTAAAAGTATCGTGTGTGTGTGTGTGTGTGTGTGTGTGTGTGTGTGTGTGTATGTGTGTTTATACACAAAGTCAAAGGCTAAAAGAGTCATCTGTGAAAAAATATCTTTAACACAAATGATGAAGGGCTAATTTCTTTCATTTTGTCATCTGAGCTTTCTTACTATTCAATAAGGAGAAAGAGTTCTTAAAATTCAATAAAGTAAAAAGTTCTTATGAGCCAGTAGAAAAAAATGGACAAAGGACATTCACTGAAAAAGAAAAAAAAAGTAGCTTAATAAAGATATCAAAAGATGAAGCACTTCAATCATCATTGAAGAAATGCAAACTAAAACACGGTGGGTTTTTTTTTAATCTGTCAGACAAGAAAAGATTAAAAGTTTGATTATATCCCCATACCCTTGTGGGCAAGGGTATAGAGAATCCAGCTCATTCTTACATTTTGGTGGAAATACAAAAATGTGGTAGGACATTTTGGCAGTATCCATCAAAATTTTAAATTCACACATGATTTAATGAGAATATTATGTTTAGGAATTTAACCGAGAGATACCTATTTACACATACGCACAAATGCACATGTATAGGATGCCCATTGCTCTACCCTTGCAAGGAACTAGATATAACATATATGCCCTTTCTTATGATACTAGTTTTATAAAATTATAATACAGATAATCAATGAATTAGTAGGTAGTTATTAAAATGAACAGAATCTATCAACATTTCAGTTTTCTATTTCTGTGTAACAACCCACCCCCAAACATAGTAGCTTAGGACAGAATCCTCTTTACTATCTTTTGTGGTTCTGTGGCATGGCTGGGTTCAGTGCACTGGTGGTTCATTCGCTCTGTGTGATATCACCTGGGGTGCTACAGTCATCTGAACGCTCGACTGGGCCAGAAGGCCCAAATGGATCACGCTCATGGCAGGCAATTGGTGCTGCAACTTGAACTCAGTTTGTGCTGTTGGCCAGTTGCCTCAGTTCTCCTCCTTGGGTCTCTTTATGAGATGTAGGCTTCTCACAGCATGGTGGCCCGATTCCGAAAGGAAGCACTACACACACCTGAAAGCAGAAACAGCAGTTATGCTATTAAGGTGATGTCTCCAAAGTGATACATCATCTCTTTCTCTACGTTCTGTGGAAGAGGTGGCAAAATCTTTGTGGCCATCTGTAATCCGCTCTGGTGTGTTTTCCATGTATACACACACACACATATCTACATCTATATGTAGGTATATGTCTTTGTATGTGTGTGTGTATCACACACATATACACACATAGGCACATAGATGTATGTAAAATTTATAGAATGATGCACAAGATACTGGTTATAATTGTGGCATCAGTAGAAAAGGACTGACCTCTTTGTACTATATTGTATCCTTCCTATGAATATGTGTCATTCTGGATTTAAAAAAACAACTCTTTTTGAAAACCAAACCCACTTATGGACCTAAAGCAAACTATTTTCAGTGGCTAAGCTGTCGGTTTACTACCACATATGAAATTTGGCCCCCAAGTTCCTCCCACTCTGATCATGCAGCTTTATCTTCCAAGGAGTTGGGTGATTGTTTATGGAGTCAGAAAACTGAGCCGTCCCAGAGGATAAAGACTTTTGTCCCAGGGGCATGGTTTAAGGAACAGAATATTATTTCCATGAATGCTCTCTTTTGGGGGGAACCTTGGCTTGTTTTATCATGAATTTACTGTGTTTTCTGTGGTAAGCTTTGGGACTGGTGTAGGCGATGGGGCCAAAATGCAGACATCCAGTCATCAAAGCCCAGGTGTCAGGAATAACTCAGACTTCTCTTCTTAGCCCCAACTTGTGGATACCAAGACATCCTAAAATAAAGTGCTGTCTGTGCTTAGAGAGTAAGCCTGATACACACGTGTGCACACGGACACGGATGGGATGGCCTCCTAGAGGACAATGCTATAGAGCTGTGGCCCCGTGGGCTGAAGTTGTATTCTGCTGAGATCTCTCAGCCAAGTCTTCTAAGTAAGAAGACCATGAGCCCCAGTCCACTGGGGACTGGCCCCTGCAGTCCTTTCCAAGCCTCCTTCCTGACAGTGCTATTTCTTCCTGCCCCCCTCCCCCCATCCTCTACCCCCCACCTCTCCCTAGCTGTCATTCTGTGCTGCTGTGCTCATTTGGTTCTGCAGTGAAATGGGATGGTTGTACACAGGCATGCACGTGTGTGTGCTGTGTGAGTACATGGCTCACAGCTGTATGGGTGTGGACAGACATGTGGGTGTGTGTAGGACCGTGTGACAGTTTTCTGGGCCTGCACATGAAGGAACAGATGCTAAGTGACCCAAGTGAAGTGTGTAAATATGTGACTATAGAGTCATAGCTAATTGCATATGTGTGGGCTCAGCGGGGAGGGAGGCATGAGTCTGGTGACAATCTCTCTGGTAAAACAGGTCTGGCAGTTCTGGAGAATTGGTCCAAATGATCTGACAGCTCCATTTCTTCTTCTTTTTTGAGAAAGAGGAATGAAGCAAAGAACACGTATGCCCCCAGCACAGCCACTGCCGATGCTGGTTCCTGAGTGAGATGCATGATCTGTATTATGGGAGGAATCCCAAGACAAAGATGACAGGGCCAAGGGAGAAAGACTTTGCCACATTCAGTAAGAGCTTCCCTACCCACTTCCTTCCCAGGGAGAGACAGGGCGTGGGAGCAGGGCACTAGGCCAGTCAGCCAGAGGGCCTAGATCCTGCTGTCCTGGCTCCAAGCTACCCAATAGTCCCTTCTGCACAGTGGATGGTCTTCGCGTTGGGGGTGCCTGGGTGGCTCAGTTAAGTGTCTGACTCTTGATTTCACCTCAGGTCATGATCTCACAGTCTGTGAGTTTGAGCCCCACATTGGGCTCCACGTTGACAGTGCAGAGTCTGCTTGGGATTCTCTTTTTCTCTCCCTGTCTCTCTGGCCCTCCCCTGCTCTCACACTCTCTCAAAATAAATAAGTATACTTGAAAAAAAAAAAAAAAAGGAAGCATGGTCTTCAGAATCAGCCAGCTCTGCATCGCTCCCTATCTGAGGAACATGAGATAGGTTGCCTAATCTCTCTGGCCTCAGTTTTCTCATCAGTAACATGGGAATAAGGTAATAACAGTACCTACCTTGCAGGCTATAGAAGAAGGTGAAATGTAAAGTGCTTACTGCAGAGCCTGACACAACACAGGTAAGGACGCTGCTGCTACAGACAATGATTTTGTTTGCTCCACACAAGAGCCCCATGAGCAAAGCTGTGCATAGTACAGCTCTCTGGAACTCCATTCATCCATAGTCTGTGCAACTGGCAACCTCTGGCCTTGTGCAGTACACAGCCTGCACCACCACCCATGGTAGCCTGGCCCATGGCGTAGGCCAGACAAGGTAAATAGGCAGGAAGTAGCACCGCTGGAATGAATCCAGACCCTCTGGCCCATTAGAGCGGTTCCCACTCTGCCCCAGCTGCCATGGGCCTGACCAGTATTCATAATTCAGAGAATATGCCATTCATATCCCTCCTCACTTTGGTCCATGCTCACCCTCCACCATTTTACACACCACCCTGAAAATAAACAGGCTTGTCAAGAGGAAAAGCAGGAATTGTCCATCAGGCGCTCCAGCCGGAATAAAAGATTGCAGCTGACATGACCTATCAATGAGCAAGGCAGAACCGGGCCTTGTTTCCTCCTGCAGGCCGTCCTCTCCTGGGGATAGATTGGGTACAGGTGGCACCCAGTTCCATCAGCCCCTTCCGGGGGCAACATGCTCCCTGTGAGATGACACACACACACTGCCAAGTTCCCACCTTCTAGGACGAGCATCTATGGCACATATGGAGACACACCGGGGCACACCCCAGGGGCCTGGCAGAGAGGGCCGCGTCCATTCCTGGGGGCAGGATGAGACAGGGAATCTGCCAGCCTTCTAGAACACGAGCGTTTTCCATCTGGCAGCCACCAGTGTTTTGTTTTACTCTGCTTTGCTCTGGAAAGTGTCCACTGAGGCTGTAGGACGCTGCTGAGAGAGGAGCCAGGGAAAGTGCAGGGCTGAGGCTCCTGTTGTCTCCAGCTCCCTGGAGCCAGCCTATCAGAGGAGGCTGTCTGGGTACTGACGCCCACCGCCTTTGGACTTCACATGAAGGTGTGACATACCCAATAATGACAATAGTAATCATAATGTCATACACCTGTGAATTCCTATGCACATTGCAAGGAAATCTTCCTTGCCTTCATTTGTTTTCACTACAACTACAAGCTTGTACAAATACCTGTCACTACCATCAGGAGGCTACACTCTGTATGGCAAGCCCCAGGCTAGACATTTTTCACGCATTATCACCTAATTCTCACAACAGATCTAGGATGCAGGTAGTGTTCCCCCTCATATCACAGATGAGGATCTCAATGGGAAACTGGAACCCATAGTGGCTTACCCAAGGTCATATAGCTGGTTAGTGGCAGAACCCAGGCTCAAACTCAGATATCTTTTTTTAATATTTATTTATTCATTTTGGGGAGCTCACAAGCAGGGAGGGGCAGAGAGTTGGGGACAGAGGACTGAAGCAGGCTCTGTGCTGATAGCAGTGAGCCCAGGGCAGGGCTTGAACTCACAAACCATGAGATCATGACCTGGGCCAAAGTCAGATGCTCAACCAACTGAACCACCCAGGTGCCTTTCAAAGTCAGATATCTTTGACTCCAAGCTCATACTAACAATCATCATGCTTTATTTATAAGGTAAATAGTGAGGTATGTTATGACCTTGTTATAAAGAAAGAAATGGTAATCTAATAAATGTTAAAGAACTTGACCAAGACCACAGAGCAAATTGATGATGGCTCTAGAACCCAGGACCTGGCCACCACTGACAAATCTTAACAAAATAAATTTTAAAAAAAGAAAAGCACCTAGGAATCTTTTATGACACCTTCATAGGATGTTTACCTTACCTCCTTAGTGCAGGCCAGCAAAGGCTTGTTCAAACTCTCCCAGGAAGGATGGGGAATGGCTGCTCACCGGTATGGGAGCAGACTCCAGGATCCCTTATAGGAGCTGCCCTGAGGTGGGTGGGGTACCAGCACATCTTCTCTGCCTTCTGCCTTTCCATCTCCCTCCTTTCTCCAAAAGGGAGTTCTGCAGTCTTCCGGTCCCCTTTGCTCATTAGCACGCTGTAAGAGTTCCTGAGCACAACAGGAGAAAAACTGCTTTTAAAGGTACCCAACCTAATGACTTTCCGAGGAATCTCTGTTTCAACATGGCGGGTTGCAAGATGATAGGTTGTAAGCTCAAAGCCACCAAGGAGAAAGGGCCATTGATTCAGAGCGTTTATGCCCTGCTGCTTCTCTTGGATGTTCTTCTGTAGCAGTGGGAACACAATCCCCACTTCCTCTCCCACCATGACACAGAGCCCAGGGGCCTCAGTGTTTCAGCATGGCATGTTATATTGTAATGGGTGCATAGACCGATCATTCATGACGTTGGCTTATCTAGGGATTCATCATTGGGGGAGGGGGTGTCCTCACGCATGCAAACACACATACACACTGATCTGATCCTGCAGTTCATTTATTGTCAAAAGGACTGTGTTACTGAGAAATGAACCTTGGTGTTGGGAAGTGATTGAAATACATCGAGATAATTTCTCTGTAGCTACTGTGTTCAAATGGGCTTTTCATGACAATACAGTGTGGTTTTTGCAAAGAGACACTGACATATGCCCAGGCTTTCAGAAGCTATTTTAGGATGAATGGACTGCTGGGCTGGCTTGTATGGGTTCTTGTTAAATGAAATGAATCTGGAGGCCTTAATTCTGGGCTTTGTCTACATGGCCGGACACAAAGCAAGGAGATGCTGGGAGCGTTGAGACAGGAGCTGGGTTTAAAGGGATGGAGCTCATTAGCCCAACACTGCCAAGGAAGGTGTGGGGATGAATGCCCTGACTGTAAAGATCTCAGGGTGATATTAGTCCACTACAAATTAAGGCCTGTTGGACATCATGGGGCAGGGAGTGGGGGTTGCAGGAGAAAAGATTGAATGTGCTGAATGGTGGGATGAACCTCACAGAGACACAATACCTGCCCCCCCAGGGGCTCCCACTTGCTTCTTGGGACCAGCTCCCCAATCCTCTGAGAATGGCACCCACTACTCCCCTCTGGGACAGGGTCTAGCCTGGCAAGAAGGACGGCACAGTCCAGTCTCATCCAGGGACAGAGGCAGAAATTGGCAGAAGGAGATTATGGTACATGTAGCATAGTGTGGTAACTGTGATTAGCTTTCCAGCCCCCTGCTCAGAGGGCCTGTGCTGGGTTCTTAAGAAGAAAGGGGCCATATGGAAGGAAAACTAGCCAGAGGAAAGAGTATAAGGGGCTAAGGAGACAAGGCTGCTCTGGTAGGTGGCCTCACAGCAGCTCTACACAAGTGGTAGGAGGGGGTCTACCTCTTGGGATTGTAAGCAAACCCAAACTCATGTGACATACTCCACTGACCCCAGGAGCTGGAAGAAGAGGATTTGAAGTGATCATGGTTGTAACTTGTGTTCTTTAATTATAACCACAAAAGGGTGTGGGTTTTGGGACCCTCGGTGGGCACGTGTAGAAACTTGGATTCAAGATGTCAACTTTGGGCTCAGGCCTCCAGGAGTGATGCCTTTGGCATGTGGTTCTTTATACAATATTCATTCATTCTGCAGACATCTCCTGAGTAGCAAGCACATGTCAGTCACTGTGTCAGGGGCTATAGGATGCAGTGATAAGCAGTGATAAACAAATCAGACATTTTCCCTGCCCTTGAGGATTTCCCAGTCTGGGGAGACATGTGGACATGTAAGTTATTACAATTCCATAGCATACAGAAACTATTTTTTAAAAGGCAGAACAAAAGTAACTAACTATCCAATGGGAGATGATCTAGGAAGTTTCAACAGAAGAGACTTTTGAGCTAGTTTTTGAGGATAGATAAGAGCTAGTAAGGAAGAGAGGAAAAGTAGGTAATCCTAACACAAGGGAGCATGGACGAAATATCCAAGGCAAGAAAGAACAAGGCACTAGCAAGAAGTCAGAGGTGGATGGAGGCGGTGACATTCTTTCCTGGCACCATTCTTCCACCAAGAAGGGAAGACAGCAGCCAACAAGCAGCCTTTGAGTGATGCTCCAAAGCCTTTCATATCCAGGATTTCATTTGATTCTCCAAACAGCTCTGTGGGTATTAGCCCCATTCTACAGATGAGTGATGAGCTTGGGATTCCTCACAACTCACTATCTGCAGCGCTAATGAGAAGGATGGAGGGGAGGGAGCCACCAACAATCCATACAGTCTTCTCCTGCCAGAGTTGGCGTGGAGCATGAGGGCAAGAGGAAGGAGGAGTGGAGGAGCAAGTTAGCCACGCTCTTTTTTCCATTGATCCTAAAATGAAATGAACCCTGCCTCATTTGAGATCAATGACTCCAAATTATCAAACATACTTATAAACCTTAGAAACTGTGAGGTGGAGAGGGAATATTAAGATTTCTCTGCACCCAGGGGCATCTGGGTGGCTCAGTCGATTAAGTGTCTGGCTCTTGATTTTGGCTCAGGTCATGATCTCATGGTTTGTGAAGATCAAGCCCCATATCAAGCTCTGCACTGACAACATGGAGCCTGCTTGGGATTCTCTCCCTCTCTCTGCCCCTTCCCAGTCATGCACTCACTCACTCTCCCTCTCTCTCAAAATAAATAAGTAAACATTTAAAAAAAAAAAAGATGTCCCTGTACCCATCCTCCCACCTCAAACCATACTGGAGAGTCCTGAGAGCCTTGCAGGGAAGTATTGCCTATCAATGCAGCAGTAGCCCCTGGTGGGGTGCCTCTGCTGGTGTTCATAATATCACTATCCTTCCTGTTATCCAAGCCCAAAACCTTAGAATTCACAGTAACCACTCCCTCCTGCATCCTCAAAGTTACAACAATGAATTTTTAATACCACTTACATCTATCCATTTCCTTCCATTTCCATGACTCCCATGTTGCTTTAGACCTTTAATTCATCGACAGGCTTCTCTGGTCCCTTTCTGTCCCTTTCTCCTAGTGCAGCCCACCCCGTGTAACAACAGAAGATCACATGATCATGATCTAAGGCAAAGCTCTGGCCACTTCACTTCCCCATTCAAAACGGCCATACCACAACATAAGTGCTCAGTAAATGTTGGGTGAATGAAATAGACTTGAGTGAGTCACACAGCTTATACAGTAAAATGTAAGTCCCTCCATCTGCATTGCAGAGACCCCAACAACTGGGTCTCAAGTTACTTTTTCAGCCTTATCTTCAACTACTCACTCACACTCAGCCTGCTCTATAGATAATTGGGACATTGCTCTTCCCCATCAGGAGCTTGTGCTTTTCTACTCTACTTTGATGATGGCCAGTCCTGAACAAGAAATCCTCTCCCCACTACCGTTGCCCATCTCTCTGTGGCAAAATGCCTCCTATCTGTCAAGACCCTTGTGGGATGTTCCTCCACAAACCATAGAAAGCCATTCCTAAAAGATGTGTGTGTCTATCTGTGTGTTTAAGAAAGAAGGAGAGAAGCACATTACATTACTTCTCAGGTCACAAATCACTTCAGTTCTCTGAGTCTCATTTGTATTCATCTGTTCAAAAATAGTGGTATTGACTGTACCTTATCTCACAAAATTGCCAGGAAGATCCAATGAGATCATATATGGGAAAGTATTTAGCAAATGATTATCTGGAGTCAAACATTAATAATTACTATTCACATATTATAATTATTAGTATACATACATTTTTCTCTTTCTGATTAGCAGAAGATCTGCACTAATGCAGTAACCATTCGGTGGCCCAATGAGCACTTGAAATGTGGCTAGTCCAAACTGAGATGTTCTCTAAGTATAAATATGCCTACCAGATTTTAAAGACTTATTACCAAGGAGAGCTTGGGTGGCTCAGTTGGTTAAGCATCCGACTTCAACTCAGGCCATGATCTTATGGTTCATAAGTTTGAGCCCCGCATCGGGCTCTCCACTGACAAGAGTGGAGCCTGCTTTGGATTCTCTGTCTCCCTTTCTCTCTGCCCCTCCCTTGCTCACTCTCTCTCTCTCTCTCTCCAAAATAAATAAACACTTAAAAATAATAATAATAATAATAAAGACTTACTACCAAAAAAGTTAAATATCCAATTAGCAATATAATTAATAACTTTCCTAATGATCACATGTTGAACTAACAATATTTTGGGTACATTAGCTTAAGTGAGCCATACTACTGAAATAAACTTCACAGTTTTCTTTTGCACTTCATGTGGACACTAGGACATTTCCAATGACGTATGTAACTCTTGTTAGCTTTCTTTTGGACAGCGCTGTCCTAGAGAATTGGAAATGTGTTACGTTACATTCTAGAGCACCTTGTAGGAATACGATCTGTATTTGTAGGATGGATTCTGGTGTGAGTACACTCTTTTCTTCAAACACTCAGGAGGCTTAGAGGTGATATTAGACCATGTGAGGACGAGCTGGGTGCAAGGGCTCTGGTTCTGCCATCACTGAAGACTCCAGTCTGTATGTGGCAATAGGTTACACTCCAGTGGTGCCCACCATCATCACTACACTTCATGACCCTCAGACGGCACAGGGTAGTGACCTCACTTCCCCTTTATCTTGGCTTGCTCCCCTGCCAACCGCCTCCCCATGGTAAGGAAGACCAACTACTTGGAAGGGGAGAGGAGGTGAATTAGGGTGAGATTTGTCACATGAAAGCGAAACTCCCCAATGAATCACCTGCAGGCACTTCTCCTCCCCAGAGTAACATCTTGAGATCAAGGTCCCCTTGCTTCCCTGTCTTTCCTGTATCAGCAGGAAATAGGAAGCACTTTCCCTCCTGCATACAAAGAGGCAGTGATTTGGGCGGGAAACCTGGAGCCTTTCCTGCTAGGGAACATGATGAAGCCACCTGTCTTCTCTGGGACTCACTGCCAGAGCAGGATGAGAAGCCAAAGGCAATTGGAGTCCCTGAGATGCTGGATGGTGAGACTGGGCAGCACTCCCCAGGCCCACATTGCTGATCCACCGCCTTGGGCCACAGACATTCCCAGCCCCTTCCAGCCTCTCCTCACTCACTGCTCCCCTTCCATTTGGATTCCTCTTCCTCCTTAGGCAGCAGAACATTGGCTTTGCCACCGGAGATGCAGTAAAGGGATAGCCCTGAGCAGATGCCTTGGCAGCCTGCCACCTTCAGGACACATGGGCCAGTGTCTTCATGAGGGAACGTCACCACCAGCCCCCTGCTTAGGGGCTGACCCACTAAGGCAAGCCTACAGATGACAATACCCAAAGTGGGGGGATCCTGTGGCCCTGCCTCTTTTTGACTCCGTAATAGCATTTGAAGAGATTATATGACTTTTTAAAATAGTCTTAGCAGGCCTAGGAGAGGGATTTGTCTCTCCTGAGTGTCTTTTCTTCAGGATATGTGTCAGAAGGATTCTTAAATCTTCAAAAAACCTTCATCTCTCCGTGAGATGAGAACGTGGTAGCAGTAAGGCACAGTAAAAAACCCTGCTGATAGACAGATGGAATGGTGTAATTATACGCAGGAGGGAGAGAGAGCGCGTTTGCTGAAATTATTAGTGTGGGCAGACAATTAGAGGCTTTTCCAGAAGATTACACTTTTCCCTCCCATCTGCGCTCCATTTAGGAGTTTTTACATTCACAATGCTATTTCCTCCTCAGCTGTGCCATTTGCCATTTTGCCCAAATTATTATTGTGCTTGACTTTGCATTTGTTCAGACTTCCCCAGCATCCCGTCTCCTCTTCTCAGCACTTGCCCGCTCTCTCAGCCGGCTCCCCTCTCCTTCTTGGCCTTCCAGTCTCTTTTCCCTTCGTTCTCCCCATCTTCCTACTTCTCTTGTCCCCCAACAGAAACTTGAAAATGTCTACCAAGAGTGTGGCTGCTCTTTGGAGGCTGAGCAGGATGTGATCTACTGTGAAATAAGAGATGATCAAAGCAGTCTGTAGCACTGCTTTCTGCCCCTGGGACGCGCTCTGAAGCCACAAAAGAGGCTGAGGCCCCAGGAAAGCGAGACAGAATAAGCACTTAGAATCTGTGGTTTGGAGGGAGAGTAAAGAACCAGTGTTCTCTTTCCATCCAATTTTACCTGAGTTCAGGTATGGGATTGGTCAAAATCCTCTGGCCTCTTATTGGCCCTAGACTCCAACACTTCATTTGTAATCCTTATTCATTTATTCATTCATCAACACAAAGGCATTGAGTATCTCTATTGTGCCCTGGATTTAGGACTTATTCCCCAGAGTGGGAAAAGACCAATGCTTATTTCATGGCTGCTCTGAGTCAGGACCTGTGAAAGGTACTTTGAAGAGTAGGAATTGTCTTCACATTCCAAATGGGAAAAGAAGTTCTAAGACGTTAGGTTACTTGCCCAAGTCAGAGACAGAGTATCACAGCCTGGATCTCTGGCTTCAAAGCTAGTGCTCTCTACCACTATACTTTTGGTCCCAGGAAAATAGAGGACGTCTCTGCCTTCTAGTAACCCTGTCATCCACTGGATAAACAAGCACATAAACTATTGCAATCGTAGCTAAGGAGGGCCACGAGCCAAGAGAACAAAGGTCTGCAGAAGCCAGGAGGAAGAAGCGACCAAGCATTCACAAGAAGCCAGAGGGGAATGTGCTAGAACAGCAGCATGAAGAAGTAAAAGTTTGCCAGGGAGAGAAGCAGGAAGGGGCATTCTGGGCAGCAGGTATGTAAGGCAGGCTTGAACGGAAGGAGCCAACACTTCTTTTCAGTGTATTTTCTGTCCATCCCTTTTATATTCGTTATACCATTTAATCCTCAGGGCTAACCCCAGGTAGTTATCACTGTCTCCACTAATGCAGATGAAGAAATGGAAGCTCAGAAAGGGTGAGTAACTTGCTTAGAGAGGAAATTGCACTATAGATCCACAGTCTGAGCCCTGGACAGTCTGACTCTAGTCTAGCTCCTGACCTTTGTCTCGAGAGAGCTGAAGTGTATTTGGTCAAGGGGGTGTATTTGGTGTGGCCAGCACATGGTGAACGCGGTACATGCAAGAGGAACGTGTGGTTCTGGGGCAGGAAGGGCAGGAAGGGAGCCTGATGTCAACTCACCAAGGGCCATATGAATGATGCAATGGTTTTGACCCATCTGTGATGATGTGGTACCATGTGGGGTGTGGGGTGTTGGTGGTGTGGTATGCAGGTTGGCAGCAAATGACAGATATTGGGAGTATAGCCATGATGGAGAATAAGCCTGGAAATTTGGAGATTGGTTCGAAGGTGGGTCCAGAGGTCAAGGTAAGAGGTGATGTGCCTGGGGCGCCTGGGTGTCTCAGTCAGTTGGGTATACAACTTTGGCTCAAGTCATGATCTCACAGTCCATGAGTTCAAGCCCTGCATTGGACTCTATGCTAAGGGAGCCTGGAGCCTGCTTCCAATTCTGTGTCTTCCTCTCTCTGCCCCTCCCTTGCTTGATCTCTCTCTCTCTCTCTCAAAAATAAGTAAACATTAAAAGAAAAAAGAGGTGATATGCCTGATGTAAGGGTGGAAGCAGAGGCAGGATTTGGTATCTGATTGGAAGTTAGGAATGAGGGAATAGTAGCAGTAGAGGAAAACTCAGAAGTTACAGCCTAAGAAACTGAGTGGACGATGTTGCTGTTAACCAAGCTGGCAATTCAAGGAGGAAGGGAAGAAGGGTCCAGAAGAAAAGAGAGAAGGATGAATTAATCAAGAAGGAAGCTTTAAGCCATCAACACTTTCTTAGCCAAGGCATCAGAGGAGGCAGTAGTGTCAAAGAATTGGGAATGTTTCCATGAATTATAGATAATCTCATACCTTCCCACTAAAAATAAATTAAAAAATAACATTTTCCAGGTGACTACATCTGGCCACCTGCTTGAAAGTCTCCATGGGAGAAAGAGGATTCTCCAAAACTCAGAGCACCCTCTCCCTGTTTCCTTCCCCTCTTGCAGACCCTAGCTCCTCCTTTGTAGTGCTACAGAACCTCAGAGACATGGAAGTCCACATACAGGCAGACACACGTAGACACACAGACAGACAGACCCCATGCCAAGGAATTGGCCCCATCCTCATCAGAGTTCTGGATGATGACTGATGGCCAGCATTGCTGGCTGGTAAAGAATTCATGGGTAAGGGGACCCCAATGGCTCTGGAAGGCTTTGCTGAGCCTGGAAAGGTGGAGGTGCTTTGACCAGGGGTATAGAAGGTGAAGCCTTGGGAAGTGTGGAAGAGACTGATGCCAACTTCACCAGCCAAATGGAATTCAGGCTGTCATGTGACTGAGAGACTTGGGAGGTAGAAAGAAGCAAAGCTAATCCCAGTGGCTGTTAGGTCTCTGTGCAACAGTACAGAGACAAGAGCAAGCACTGGGCCAGGAATCGGGAAAACTGATTGCACTTCTAACTCAGACACTAGCTTGGTGATCTTAGACAGGTCACTTATTCTCTCAGATCTGTCTGGCATTTTATAGATCTATGGTTGCTCTGATCAGTCCCAGAAATATCCGTGCCCAATAAGGGTAGGCACACTTTTTAGGAAGGATTTCTGGTTCTGTGGGCTCTACCAGCTCATACACAGCTAGTCATCTCTGCCTTCGTAGTGTAAAAGCCACCACAGACAGAACACAAACAAATGGGCTTGGCTGTGTTCCAATACAGCTTTATTTACAAAAACAGAGAACAGCCAGATTTGGCCATTGTTTGCGGACCCTTGACATAGAGCATTCTGGGCACAGGGACCCTTGCAATCTTCCAATCAAAGCAACGGAGTGAGGGAGACTTTATCTCTTGGAGAGTCCCCAGACACACTACACAAGTCCAAAAGAAGAGGGTGGGTTGGATGCCAACCTGTATCTTCCAGCTGGTCCTTAGAAGGGGGTTTCACATTTAGCGAGCACCTACCTATACTAGGTAAGTCCTTCCACATATACACAAAATCTCCCTCATCATTGTTATTAACAACAGCTCTGTATTCGTAACATCTTTTACAGACTTAAAAAAACGTGTGGCTCATAGAGATTAAGTAACTGTTCTAGGATCCTATTGCTTAAGGTAGAACCAAGAGAAAACTTGTAAGAGTTGGAAAGGCATGGTACCATTCATTAACCAAAGAAGCAGATTCTTGTTTGTTTGAAGGCCAGGTCACTGCCCCCAAACCTGTCCTCAGAGCAACTTTCCCTGCACCCACCCCAGGCCAACAGAGGCCTGAGCAATCACTCTCCACACTTTTCTTTGCTTCCTTGGCAGTATTTTCATTCCCCACTTCTAAAATGTCATGGAGCGTGATGCTGACACAATCAGGCATACTTCCCAGTCCAGACAGCCCCGCAGCCAGGGGAGACACAACTCCTGCACACGCGTGCTGGGATACACTGGAAAAGTGCAATTCACTTTAAATAGATTCCCATAAATAAGCAATAAAACAGGAACAGCCATTTGCAGTGAGCATTTCCAAGGTTTGATGAGCTAGGAGTTCGGACAGGGGGGAAAACAAAGAGCCTTTTTCATTATTTCCCCAACCCTGCAATTTTCTTTTACTGCCTGATGACTTTGAAAGGGAAAAAACAAATGTGGTTCCCTTAAGGGTAGAGCCAGTGCTCCCATCTCCTGTTGCAACCTGCCAAGTTCAACTTCCCAATTGTCCAAGTGCTACTTTGTGAACTATGCTTCTGTCCTTGTACATCTTTGACCTATGACTGCCTCAGCCTGCCTCCCTCCACTGACCTGACTTAGGTTTCTGACCTCAGGTTTTGAGGGTCCTGGGAGATGATATGGGCAGACAGGGGTGGGGTCCAGGGAAGGAGCAAGGACAAGGAGACTGTGATCAGAGAATCTGAGTTTTATAAAGGTGTCCCTAGAAGGTAAGAGGAGGAGATGGAGCCCAGGCCAGGGCATAGTCAGAAATGTCTTCGTTACCTTTCTCTTATTCCCTGATGTCAGATGTGATTCTTTGGCTAGGAGGTAACCCTGCCTCAGTTTACACTAATGTGGAAAGCAACAGAGACCATCACTGGTGGACAGTCTTTCTTTTTGTTTGCTCATCTGACTTAAAATGCTGTACTCTAGCTGTGGACATGTGTGTGCACATGTGAAAACACACATGTGCCTATGTGCATATACATGTGGCTTGCATGACATAATGCACACTTGCATGCTCAGTCTGTTTGGAACCATGTCCCATACCATGAGCTACATGCTTCTGTAGCATTCCAGCATCATCTCTCTTTCCTTGTTGACTTTTAAAGTGTTCTTCACCTCCCGATGGGAAGTTTCCATGTTATGATTCCCAGAATCCAACCAGTCTTACCCTGTATTTCAAGCATAGCCTGCTGATAGCCTCCTTTGACTTTGCTCTTCACCTTGAGTCCTAGCCATACTTAAAACCAAAAATTCAGGGGCACCTGGATGGGTCAGTCAGTTAAGCATCCGACTCTTGGTTTCCTCTCAGATCATGATCTCGCGGTTCATGGGTTCAAGCCCTGCATCAGGCTCTCTGAAGCTGATAGCACAGAGCCTGCTTGGGATTCTCTCTTTCCCTCTCCCTGTGCCCCTCCCCCACTCACACTGTCTCTGTCTCTCTCAAAATAAACAAGTAAACTTAAAGCAAAACAAACAAACAACAACAAAGAATCAGCTCTAACCAAGATCGGATTTTCCTACTAGAATCAAGCCATTCTTTCAATTTCCTTGAAGTCACTACCCTTCTTAGGACTATTTAGCGAGTATGGAATCCCAGCAGAGTGACTGCAAAGTGAAGCTCTCCTCGATAGCCATGCCGTAGACCCACGTTACATTGGGTCACACAACTTAGCATTTGATTTGATACTATCATTTGTTGTTCTCATGTTGTTTTATGTGTGTTAAGTCTAATAAGCTGTCTGATTATGAAAAACTACAGATTCACACAGACATTTCTCAATTATCCTCACAGTATCAGTTAGCTATCGCTGTGTAAGAAATAATTCCAAACTTAAGAGCTGAAAAATAATAAATGCTTCTTATTGCTCTTCTAGCTATGTCAGCTGAACAATTTTGCTAATATGAGTCAGGATCAGCTAAACTTAACTGGACTCAGTCACCTGTGTGTCATTACCTACAGAAGCACCTTGGGTGGCCACACTCACATGTCTGGTGGTTGTGTGGCTGTTGGCAGAGGTGACAGAGGTGGCTGAGCCAAACTTCTGGCATCATCCAGCAGGTTATCACAAGCCTGTTCACACAATGGCATCAGGGCTCCAAGGGAGTGCATGGAAACATGAGACCTAGGCTAAGAACCAGAACATTCTCACTTCCACTACATTCTGTTGGTCAAAGCAAGGCACAAGTCTAGTTCATATCCCAGAAATGAGGAAAGAGACTCTACTGTCTGATGGGAAAAGCAGCAAAGTCACGTTGCAAAGTGTGGATACAAGTAGAGGGGAAGAATTGTCTGCCATACCCACTAATGGATGTATACATAACATAAACCAGGTCAGATCCAAAAATTGATTCTGTTGCAGCTATACCCATTATGTGTTCTCATCATCCTTTGAACCTATCTCTGATCTCTTCCAAGTTTGGCCATGATGTGCCCAGCTGCAGCTCACAGGGGGAAGGTCCTTGTTACTGCCAAATAGACAATTCAATTGAATTGGATCATCTATTATTTGATGAGCCAACCTATGAATTAATAGGATGATAGCAAATAAAATATGAATCCAATAAGTTTCATTAAGCAAGCATTCAAATCTTCTTCAGTCAAAGATGCTAGCCTAATCTTGACCAGAGAACAGCATAAAGATCAAGGAAAAGGGATGTAGAAGGAACTATAATTTATGGCCTCTGGCCAGTCTCTCCCCTCCATGCTCAGACTCGGTAATCATATACTCCAGATTAGGGTCATCAGGGAGGTTTCCATTTGTGACCTCACTCCATTTCATCAAAACCAGTGATCCAAGTTGAGATACAGCTGAACTAAATAGAATCACATATTCCACATACACCACTAATCACATACTCTCATCTTTAGTCCATGATGGCTTTTTAAATTTTATTTATTTCAGGGGTGCCTTGGTGGCTCAGTTGGTTAAGCGTCTGACTTCGGCTCAGGGTTCAAGCCCAGTGTCAGGCTCTGTGCAGATAGCCCGGAGCCTGGAGCCTGCCTTCAGATTCTGTGTCTCCCTCTCTCTCTGCCCCTCTCCTGCTTGTACTCTGTCTCTTAGAAATAAATAAACATTTAAAAATTTTAAATGTTTAATGTTTATTTATTTCTTAATTTATGTGTTTGTTCACTTATGTTTTCTTTCATTCTGGTGTTGGTGTTGGTGCTGGTGGAGGGACAAGGTTAATATGTTGGAGTTTTGAGTAATTTTTTTAAATTCCAAACTGAACCAGAGATTCTTCTCTTGAATATTTATAATAATTTAATGAGTGCTTATAGTGTATCTCCTGCCTTTTCTTTTCATTGTAGTAAGAAATATAACATAAATTTTACCATCTTAACTGTTTTCAAGTGCCTAGTTCAGTAATGTTAAATCTATTCACATTGTTGTGAAACAGAGCTCCAGAACTTTTTCATCTTGGAATCTGAAAGTTTACCCACTAAATAATAAGTCTTCCTTTCTCCCTCCTCTAGCACTTGCTAACCACCATTCTACTTTCTGTTTCTATGAATTTGACTACTTCAGATTTTTCATATAAGTGGAATCATGCAGCGTCTGTCTTTTTGTGATTGGATTTTTTTTCACATGGCATAATGTCTTCCAAGTTCATTCATGGTGTAGCATATGTCAGAATTTCCTTTCTTTCAAGGCTGAATAGTATTCCATCGTATGTTTCGCACACATTTGTTTATTCATTCAACTGTAGGTGGACAGGTTGCCTCCACCTCTTGGCTATTGTGAATATGGATACTATGAACATGAATGTGCAAATATTTCTGCCAGCCCTTACTTTCAAATGTTTTGGATATGTACCCAGACGTGGGATTGTTGAATCATATGGTAGTTCTGGTTTTTAATCTTTTAAGGAAACCCCTTGTTGTTTTCCATAGCAGCTGTACCATTTTGCATTCCCATTAACAATTTCCAATTTCCCCACAACCTTGCCAACACTTGTATTTTCTGATATTTTGTATAGTAGCCATCCTGATGAGTGTGAGGTGATACCTCATTACAGTTTTAATTTGCATTTCTCTGATAAATAACAATGTCAGGCAACTCTTCCTATCCTTGTTAGCCATTTGTATATTGGAGAAATATTCATGTTCTTTGACCATATCTTAATTGAGTCTTTGATTTTTTTGTTTTTGTTGTTGTGTTTGTGTATTTTTAAATACATTGATAAATGTCCATTAAATCACCAACAAACAAGAGAACTAAAGCATTGACATCAGTCTATACTGTATTCCCCTGCTTTCTCTGCTGAAAAGAACTAAACATTATTGAATCTTATGTTTCTTATTGCCTTGCTTTCTTTTTTTTATCAAATAAGGTTTTATTATAACTTCATATTTTCTTTAAAAATAATATTTTGGTTTCGATTGATTTTAACTGTATATGAAGGGTAACAATGCAGTATTTGTTTTGGGGGGAGCTTGTTTTTTTTTACTCAAATTCTATTACTAAGACTAATCCATATTGTTGCACATAGCTATTGCTCATTCATTTTGACTGAGGTTTATTATTGTATTACATACCTACACCACAATACATGTATCCATTCTCCTTTCAGAATATATTTGTATGGTTTCTAGGGTTTTTCTGTTTATGAGTAGTGCTGTTATGGGCATTTTCATACACGTCTACTGGTGGACATGTGCATGGGTTGCTCTTGCATATTTTCCTAAGAGCAAGATTTCTGGGTCATAAGGTATTTGAATGTTCAGCTTCACAAGATAATGCCAAACTGTTCCCAAAATGGCTGCACAATTTCACACTCCCACCAGCAATGTGCCAAAGGTTCTATAGATCCATACTCTATCCAACACTTGACACTGTCAAACTTCTTAAATTTTGACAGTCAAATGGGTGAGGACAATATCTCATTTGCCCTTGATATTCATTTCCCTGATCATTAATGAGGCTGAACATCTCTTCATATGTTTGTTGGCCATATGTGTTTCTTTAATCAAATTAAGAACTTCTGTTCCTCAAGACACTGCAAAGAACGTGAAAAACAAGTTACAAACCAAAGCGAGTTATTTGCCACTCACACGTGTGTCTATATTCTTTAGTGTGAAGAATATAAACAAGAAGAGGACAACTCATTCAAAAGAAAGCGGGCAACAGAAATGGCAGGCATTTTGCAGAAAATCTTCCTGGTTTTTACTGTTAACTATAAAGATGTGTTTGGATCCATACCAGCAGCTGGTCAAAGAGTGGAGTATTCTAACATCAAATGGAAACTTCTTTTAGTGTAGACATAACTTTCCAAGGTCTTGTCCTTAGCCAGCTCAGAGATCAGTCAGAAAAGTCTGCTATGTTCTCCCTTGCCAGCTAGAGAATTCATCTGAGTTCAGAAAAGATGGGGACAGGGACAAAAGTTCAAAGCCAAGATATTCTCACACATGGTTGCCCAGGGACACTCAGGCCTTAGAAAACCCTAAAACTTAAGGGATGAAATAACCATCCTTCCCAAAGAGAACCCTTTTTAAAAAATTTTTTTTAAATATAATTTGTTGTCAAATTGGTTTCCATACAACACAAAGAGAACTCCTTCACACTTCTGCCAACAGGGACCTTCCAGAGAATTCCCAGGGAAGGCAGGGAATCTTCCCATCACTATTCATGCACTGAGGAAAGGAAGACCATTCCTTTTGCTCTAAAAATGCTCTCAGACTAATGAAAACAAAAACAATAGTTTCTATAGAACTAACGTCTTTCAAACATTCCTTGGAGTCAAAGAAATGGTTAGGCTTCAAAGGACTTCCTACTGGGATGGCGTTCCTGGTGGAGAGTAAAGAGAAGGACTATGAGAAAGAAAAAAAAAAGAATTAAAGACAACAATAATCTGAAACATAGGCAGCACTGCCAAATAAAGCCCACATAGGTCCATTCTGGAGTGCAGCTGAAACTTCCTTCCCAGGCTTCCTCCCATGGCTAAGGAGGGACTTGGAGAAGGAAATGTCCAAGCTCTAGAAAAGCATCGAGGCAGAGAGATAAATAGAGACTGAAATGAGAGTCTGCTCTCATGCCCCTGCTTCTGTTTCACTAACCAGCCTTCTAAGGTGTTGCTTGCCATTTGCAGTTAATAGCAAGTGTCTTCCCATATTTATTCACTTACCTGTCATGGGTACCTATTCCCTGTGCAGCGGTGTGAAATCTGAATAGCAGATTATGCCTTCAGTGCTAACCTGTCAGTCCCAGGATATCCTCTGCTGAGACCCAGGCAGCCACAGAAAAGTGACAGGCAGACAGGTAGCTAGTTGCACTGACTTGAAGCAAAACTAACTAAAACCTGGACCCTTGCAATGGAAGCTACCAGAGGAACTGGCTAACAAGACATCTTTTCCAATCTCCAAGCTAGATTTGGATGGAATAATTAGACATGTCTACACTGGGAATGTCAAGGTAAGACAGAGCTAGGTGACAAGACAGGCAGCTAGAAAGTCTGAAGGCTTCTCCTTCAGGAAACATCCCCTTTGGAGCTTGAAGGAGCCAGACTAGCTAAGCTTGTGATCTGCACACACACTGGAGAAGGTGTTAAATGATCCATCAGAAGATCAGCAGTCCTTGAATTCCTGGCCAGAATGTGCAACTCCAGCTGATTCAGTTCATCCTCCAGGTGACCTGTTCTCCCGCCTCTCCCCCCCAACTAGATGAAGCAAATTCCTATACCACATATTAATCTCAGAGGCTGGTGGCAGAACACACTAGCTCATTTGAAAATCATCTTTCTTAACTATTCCAAGATTCTTTCCAGTCGCTAAAACAGCAAATCACAGATTGTTGGCATTTCCGGCAGGATCACAGGTCAGTTTATCACCTGGTGAAGATGCGGCTGTTCACACCCAATACATCATTACAGCTCATTCATATTCTCTCTCTCTCTCCTGATCTCTCTCTCTCTGTCTCACTCACTTCACACACACACACACACACACACACACACACACACACACACACACACTACT
>NW_027528872.1:6670795-6815151 GCF_008692635.1 Crocuta crocuta
CTCTCCTGATCTCTCTCTCTCTCTCTCTCTCACTTCACACACACACACACACACACACACACACACACACACACACACACTACTTCTACATAGCTTTTCTTTATAGTCAGCCAACAAAAATAAGATTGAGAACAGAAAAAAAAAATTTCCCTGTCCAACCATTATTTTTTTGGCTTTTATCTCCTTCTTCATCATCCTCCCACTTCTCTTTGGGGCTGAGAGAGCTCTGGGTAGTTAGTGTTGGATGCTATTAAGCAAAAATTTCTTGTGACAGCCACCATGTCATCTTGTAGTCTTTTGGCATTGACAGAGACAAGAACAGAGCTTATAAAATACACACATTTCTTTCCTTACAGGAAACTGGGACAGCAACAGAGCTTATAAAATACACACTGCCCTGCTTACAGAAAACTGACACTGTATATTGAAAGCAAGTAACAACAATCGCTTCCTGTATTGTTTAATTATGAGCCGATGCAGCCAAGATAAAGGCCCAGCCAATCTAGGGCTCAAAAATGTCAATCATTCTCTGAAGAAAGCTGAGGTTTACTCTCTCCTTTTATTATATTTGTTATGATTTTAGTTTGTTCAGCAGTAAATCCAATATTGACATTCAGAACCCCTAGAAAAAAAGAGAGGGAAAGAAAGGAAGAGAAAGGCAACCAAAACATTTCTAGCTTCAGATATTTGAGCAGTTTCCAACCAGAGGCCATGGGTTTTTCTCACTGTTTTTTTAATTGTATTTCTCTTTTCACTCCCTCCCAACATTTCCACGGAGGCACGTCTTCTAGTCAACAACGAATTTGCGATCAATATCCCTTATGTACAGCATGCACACAATCATGTTCTAAATGGAAAAGGAAGGTTATTGAATGCACTTGTTGAGATCATCTGACTGTGGCTAGAGCTGGATAAGGAGGTAGCCAGACAGTGGAAACCGGACAGCAGGGAGAAGAATGCTCTCTGCATTACTAATTCACGGTGTTGGCCATCGTGCTAAGCTCCCCAGCTACGTCCATCTTAAAGCCCAAATTATTTTAGGTTTCTTGGTATTGACATGCTAGCAGAGGCAGGAGTTGTTTTTAAAGAAGTGATGCATCTCCTTCCCCTTGACATTTTTATAAATATACTTATTTATCTTTCAAATCTAACTAGCACCCAGGATACCTTTTATAAGCATTTGAACCTTTTTTTATTTTTTTAGACATTTTCTTTTCTTTTTGGATAGGTGGGAGGGTTTCTTTGCCAGCAGTGGTATCTGTGATCCAAAGCTGGGTCTCTCTAAAGACGTGCTCACAGTGCCATTACACTGTTTCTCCCTCTGCCTACCATTATCCATGAACTTTTCCAGCTCTCTCACTAGACTATGAGCATTCTGGGTATAGAAGCCTTGTAGCATTCATCTTGGTATCTCCAACATTCAAAACACTATCTTGCACGTAAGAACAATGTAAATTTGTTGAATTAAGAAATGAAAACCATGTATTAATGAATTGATTCATCAATCAATCAATTAACTAAACATATAAGATGGTAGCAGGAGAATGTCCTGCTAAATTGTAAAATCTGCTTGGAGCTAATAGAAAATTTGGTAGTCCACCCACCACCACTACCACCACCCATATTGTTTCCAGAACTTGCAACTCCAAAGGGCTGGAGGAATTCCTAGAAGTCTTGGTCTGTATTCTTACAGTTTTTCCACACAAAAACTTCCAACTGGGTAACATGGCCTTATTTCTAAGCTTTAGTGTTCAAAAAATAACTTTGAACTGGGGAACCTGGGTGGCCCAGTTGGTTGAGCACCTGACTTTGGCTCAGCTTATGATCTCATGAACCATGAATTCCAGCCCCGGGCTCATTGCGGTCAGTGCAGACCCCACTTTGGATCCTCTGTCCTCCTATCTCTCGGCCCCGCCCCTGCTTATGCGCTCTCTCTCAAAAATAAAAATAAACATGTAAAAAAATAACTTTGGAGGGGCGCCCGGGTGGCTCAGTCAGTTAAGCATTGACTTCGACTCAGGTCACGATTTCACTGTTCATGGTTTTGAGCCCCTCGTTAGGCTCTGTACTGACAGCAAGCCCAGAGCCTGGAGACTGTTTCTGATTCTGTGTCTCTCTCTATCTCTGACCCTCCCCTGCTCATTCTCTCTCTCTCTCTCTCTCTCTCTCTCTCAGAAATAAATTAAAAAAAAACATTAAAAAAATAACTTTGGACTAGGTAAGTTCAGGGCTGTTATGTTTGGGGTGGAGGGCAGTGAGAATTCTTTCTTCTCTGTGCCAGTCAGAGGGAGATTTTTTAATTAAATATGATGCCTGAATCAGGGCAACTCTGAGAATTAGCTTTGGGGGAAAAGCCAGAAGAGAAAATAATGACTAGCTCATTGCCTAGCACAAAGCAGGGCTCAGCAAATGTTTGAGATAATATTGTATATATTAATTAGCCCCTATCTGTGGCATGCTTCTTTCATGTGCCCATTCATGAACTTGAGCCCTCTTAGGCATATCCCCCTACATCTATATCTAACTACATCTCTAGCCTTGTCCTGTGCCTTTCATACCCTTGAATCCCAGAGCCAGCCACATTCACGACTTGCAATTCCAGGAATGCTATGCTCTATTTTGGGCTTTCATCCTTTTGAATGCAGTGCTTCCTCTTGTCCTTTGACAGTTCCCCTATTACCATCTCCTTGATAGCTCATACTTATCTTTAAAAATTTGGCTTAGGGTCACAAGCCCAGGAAACTGTCCCTCACCTACCCTCCCCCTTCTTCAGTGACCCACCACCCCAATGTTGCCATAGCAGCCAGCACTGTCTCCTGCAAACACTCAGCACACAGGACTCACTTTGTCTGTGTGCCTTCCATTCTGTTGTTGGATAAGGTTCATGAGAATTAGCTGATGTCTTTTGTCTCTGTAGCCCAGCACCAACCAAAATGCCTAGGATGGATGAACAAATACATGGATAAATTAATGAAAGTATGCTAAACACTGAAAAAAGTCCAGAGATGACCTTGGAGAACCTACATGGTACACAGAAAGCTGTCTCTAGACATGAGCCATGAGTCAGAAAACATGAGCAGATAGATGAGGTGTGGGGAAGAAGCTCAAGGTGAGCCAGAAAGGAGAGACCCCAGCCAACAAGCAGGACGAGAAAGAAAAGAGAAGTTTATGGAATTGAAGGCTTCCTGGGCCAAACTGTGGGGATAGTGCCCACAAAGCCAGAACAGAGAACCTTCCCTTGAGTCCAGAAGGCATGAGGAGGTTGAGGCAGAATAGCATCAAATGAGTAAGGCTTTCACACTGGGACTGGATTCAGCACTAATGAGGTACGAGATGCAGTGTGACGAGCTAGCATGAAGGAATAGGCTCCAGTGGTCCCTGAATTCCAGTGAGTTCACCACCCCATTCTGAGGGGTGTAGAGTTGTTCTGGAAACTGGGTAATGTGTCGGCTCTGAATAACCAAGATGTTGCTAGCAGTGGGGAAACATTCGCTGTCATAAGCAAGAAATCAAAATGAGATGGAAACGACATGTCACAGTATTTTAATTCAGCCATTGTATTTTGGAATGTTTTAATTAAGATTTATCTGTTACCATTATGACTGTAATCCTGAGAAGCGCCAAATCTGCCCTGGCAAGGGGAAAAGAGGAAGAAAACACATCATAATTAAAGTAATTATTAATTTAACCTCATTAATTATAGATTATTAATGATTGTTGCTATTTTTATGCACTGGGGGCAGACCCCTTTAGTGAACCTGTCTCACCAGCTTGTATGGAGGTGGAGTACAGCAGTGCCTGTGAGATCCTTCCTCTGACAAGGCAGTCACCCCGTCTCCTTCCCCACTGAGCTTCCCCACCCCCCACCCCAGCCCTCCTCTGAGAAATTCTCCTGCACAAAATCTGCACTGTGTTGGGTTGGAGAGAGAGGTTTCTGTGTTTGGTTGTGTGCCCACCACTCTGCCCTTCACTCCCCTCTGTGGAGCTAGAAGCTCATTCCTCTGCTCTCATGGCCCCTGCAGCCACCTTGCAATCTTTATTGCACTGGTCTTGCTTCCTGGTCCTACTCTTGAAGCAGGCCTGAAGCTCCCTGAAGAGGTTTTTTGTTCCCTTCATCTTTGCGTCTCCTCCAGCATCTCTTTCCATCCCAATATCTGAAGGCAAACTGTGTCTAATATTGCTTCAACATTGGGAGAAGGGAGAAAGGAAGAAGGAGGAGAGAAAGAGGAAAGAAGAGTGGAGGGGTGGTCATGAGATAAAAGGCAAAGAAACCTATCCAGCTGAAGATCATTAGTGACCTGGACCAGCAGCTTCTTCATCTTCCCAAGGGCCCATTCACTCTGGGCCCAGCCCCAACACTCTACACATCTATATGGATGTGCGTGGGTGCATACACACACACACACACACACACACACACACACACCGCTGTTTCTTTCCATTCTTCATAGGTGTAAATGACAAATGAAAGTCAAAGCAAAGTGATTAGGTGGCCTTTATAAGCTTCAGTACCTTCCAGGATAACTATAAGTCACTCTGACATCATAAATGCCTTCTTGGAAAATGTAAACAAAGGAGGAGAACTACCCAAAGAAATGAATTTAATTCTAAAATGTTTCCTTTGTATTGGGTCCTCTTGTGAGTAAAGTCAGACTTGCATAGATTATAGGGTTCTAAACCCAATTCCAACATGGCAGGGTGGTGGGTGGGGGTGGGGGTGTTCCCACACCACCAACAATTCTCTGTGTCAACTCAATTCTGACACTATCTAACTGGCAACAGCTTCAGATTCCACAGGTTAAGGGCTGGACCCCATTTGACTGCCCCTACTTCTGATGCCAATCACAGGTCCCCAGGTTATATACAACCTCTGTCTGACTTGGCTACAAATTGGAGGTTCCTATGCCCCCCTCCTCAGGTTCTGTTAATTTGCTAGTGTGGCTCACAGAACTCAGGGAAATGCTCACTGATGTTTACCAGTTTATTAATGGACATGATAAAGATGAAAGCTGGCTGAATGGGTACACAGGGCAAGGTCAGGGTGGGTCCAAAGCATGGGAGCTTCTGTCCCTGTGGAGCTGGGGTGCAACATCATCCTGGTGTGGATGTGGAAGCTCTCTGAATGCCATGCCACTGGAATTTTGTATAGACATGATGGATAATTGACTCCATTTTCTCCCCTTCTTCCTTCTTTAGAGGATGGGGTTCAGGGCAGAAAATCCCAAGCCCCTGATCATGGTTTGATCTTTCCAGTGACTAGCCTCCATCCAGAAGCCCACCCACCGTTGCCTCAAAGGACACTCTTATCACTTAGGAAATTACAAGAGATTCAGGAGCTCTGGGGAGTTCCTGTGCCAGGAACTGAGGGCAGAGACCAACATATTTTTTTTCTATTATCTCTCAGGGATATTCATCAAAATAACAAAGGAACTCAACTGGCCAGATGAAGTCATAGAATAATGGATACAATTTACACTGATGGTTTCCCCAGTATTCCTCAGAGCCCTGAGGTTTCATGGAAGTGCCTTAGAACCAGTGTGGGGAGGAGAGAAGTGGAGGTGGTTTAACCAGTAGGTTTTACTTCCACTGTTTTATGTAATGGTTCTTTGTTTGAATATGATGTGTGAAATGAGTTCTGCTGTGTAAAATAGCAACCACTTTGAAACCCCTGATCTAGTCTCCTTTCCTCTTCTAGAACGGAAGAAATAGGTCCTCAAGTTCGGGGGTCCCACAGCGGGTTGGTGGCAGAGGTGGGCACAGAAGCCCGGTCAGCAACTCCAGCCCCGGCACCTTCCATCGTATCACACACTCTTCCCTTTCCTCCTCGCCTCCCTGCGCAGTGAGCTTCCTGTTCCGGGGCTCGGAGCCGCCCAAGACGGCGGCCACCGGCCCACTGTTGAGGTTCAGCTCAGGTCTCAGCTGCCAGAGGGCAAGCGGCTCCACCCTGAGCTGTCTTCAGAAAGAACACCCAGAGGCCCAGAGGCCCAGAGCTGAGCCCAGGCACTAGCTCCCGGGGCCCTGGAAGGACCCCTGAGGCCATAGCCCTCCATAACCCCTGTGAAGGGCCAGGCAGGAATCACCTCGTGCTCCCATAGACTGATGATAGACCCTCTTATCTGGGGCCCGGCCTGTGTTTCAAGAATGCAGCTTGTTTTCACTCTGTAAGCAAGTTTACCTCCTGAGAGAAAGGAGGTTGCCCATCGCGCTGAATGGAGCCTGATTGGCTACTTTCACTGCTTGAAGACAAAATGGAAGAGGGGCCGATATCAGCATACTTATTTTCAGCTCCTGTGCTTCAGACCCACATTCCTGGGGTCTCTGTGGCCCCTGTGTTCTGCAGCCGACGCCCCAGCTCATCGCTAATGTCTGAACACTGTGTGTCAGGCAAGGTGCTAAGAGCTTTATATGTTCTCTTCCCAACACCTCCTTAAGATTGTGCTTCTCATTGCAGAGAAGAAAGGGAGGCTTGAGAAGGCTAGTGACCCACCCAAAGTCAGAGATCCTATAAGTAAACAGCACTGGCTGCCCCAAGTGGGGTCCGGAAGTGTTTCCCCTCGTGGACCAGAGCTGCCTGTAGGAAATACCTCCGATGTCCCATAGTCTGTTCCACTTACTTACAAGCTGCTGCACTACACAAACGTTCCCATGCTTCAGCATCCTATCTCTATTAAATCTCAAATTCAGTTGATGCCCTTGGAAGTAGTTCCAAGAACTCTTGTCACGTCATATGTCCCAGTCAGGGGGTAAGAAAATTTGCATCACAATACCGATACAGACCAAAGGACTTCTTACTGATTCTTATCTCTAAAAGTACCTCATAGGGGGGTACCTGGGTGGCTCAGTTGGGTTAAGCATCCCACTCTTGGTTTCAAAGGTCATGATCACATGGTTCATGAGTTCTAGATCCACGTCAGGCTCCACACTGACAGCATAGAATCTCTCTCTCTCTCCCCCTTTTTCTCTGTCTCCCTCTCTCAAAAATAAACTTTAAAAAATAAATTAAATAAATAAAAAAATAAAAATACCTCATAGAAACATCTCTGAAATTCTACCATGAGTTCTCTTTTTTTAATCGTAAACATTACTCCCTCCTGCTGTATTTTCTTAAAATATCAATACCCCTAAAGGGTAACATAGTTACTTCATAGCATCTTAGAGTGAATCAGTTTACCAGATTTCTTACCTTCTCTGAGAAGGCTAACAAAGGAGCTTACCACACAGAGATCATTGCTCACTTATGGAGAAGGGACTTTATGCCCATCTCACTGCATCCACATGGCTGCCCTGGAAGGAATATTATTATCCCATTTTACAGATGAGGACAGTGTGATTCAGAGAGGACATAGTACCTGCTCAATGTCACCCATTCCAGGCTAGAAAGAAGGGAAATGACTGGATGGCTGGATAGGAGGGAACATATGCAAGAAAGGCTTCAGGAATAGCTGTACATGATTTTGAGTCCTGAGGACTCATGGGCATGGTGCACATAATTGGGCACACACCCCATACTACTTTGGTCACACCCACTCTTCTTTCACATAGGTACTGCAGATGACTGTTATAGTAGTTAGGGGAGGGAGGAATACTTTATTGCTTTGCATCAAATAATAGATAACACAGAGCTTTAAATCCAGAAATGACTGTGAAGATTTAGTCCAATCTCAACATGAGTCTCCTGATTCCCAAACTAATATTTTCTTTCTTCCTACTAGGCTGTGTGACGTTTGAAATCTAATGTATAAGGAAAAAAAATTCTGAAAAATCTTTCTGTTACATGATTTCATTTTTTTAAGGTACATTTGATTTGCTTGCAATGTATTTCTTGTCTCTCAGGACCTGAGATTCTGAAAGGCAGATTCTTCAGGAATACTGATCCAATATTATTAGCTTTGCACTGCCTTGAAACAGAAGAGAACGTGAGTGGGATTAACACTGAAAGAAATTCAATAAACAAATATTGATTGAGCACCTACTGTGTGAGGCACCAGCCTAACTCTGGTGACAATAATTTGCAAAGCTCAAGCTTTGACCTCCAGGTTATATGGCTGGTCTGGTGTGTGTGTGTGTGTGTGTGTGTGTGTGTGTGTGTGTGTGTGTGTACATGCTCACATGTGTGCATACATTTCCATGGGCACACACATGAGCAAATTATTGCCTCCTTCACTTTTCGACTTTTCCCATGGCAAACCGAAATGAATAAATCCCCATAAACTGCCTTTCTCATGAGCAACCTTGGAAATAAGTCTCATTTACAAATATTTCATCAGCCCACCTCCTACCTCAAGCCCTATGTTCCCCAGATGACTTCAGACAATAACATGAATAAAACTCAGAATGGTTTCCTTCTACTGGGCATCAATCATAACTTTCCTGGGAAGATAGGTAAGTGATTCAGTGCAAGGCTACTCTTAGAAGTATTAAGGGATGTCTGCAAATTCTGGATAGAAAAATCCGTGCCATTTGGGCTTAGACCCTAGATAGCCAGCCTAGAGAAAGCTGTATCCAGCTGGGGACAAGGGGTACCTTTGGCAAGCTCCTGACATTATTTCTCACATTTTACCACCTAGGAGGGAGCTACAAGTCCCTTTAGTCATTGCTGCAGGAAAACGTTTTGACATGAACTCTCATACATCATGACGGAGGTTAGTTACCAAAATGCACACATTTGCCTTAGCCGGTTTCATTTACTACCCTTTAAATTATTTCTCAGCCTTGCAAATCTTGCTGTGACAGACAGAGTGAGGGGGGAACCACTAAGTGTTCATTTTTCATATAATATATTCCAATCCTGTTAGGTCGTGCTGCTGAAGGTAATATTTCTGGCATTCATTTAATGAAATTGACATTGATGAATGGTTAATTATACAAATTACATTCTTATTAAATCCCCTAGAATCAGTGCCTTAAAATTTCCTAGCTATGGGCTTCTTAGTTGATACCTTTTTTTTACTCTGAGTATCTCCTCTGTTGGCTGCTATAAGACTCATTCTGTCATTCTGCATATTTTTCTTCCTCTAAGAAACTTTGAAAAGCATTAAAAATCCCCTAGTTAAGGCAATTACTCCAGATAAGTTAATCTGCATGGGATGTTTAAACCCCAGTTCTTGCATACGATTATTTGGATTTTTCCCCCTCTCTAGATAATTTCTGCCCTAGAGGTGGTACAAGGGAGGGAAAAACTTTGCAGCCTGTTGGATAATGGCCTGATGGCAAGGTTGGGGAAACAATTACCTGTGCAACTCCCTCCATTGGCTACTGGATATATATATAATAGAAGAGCTGATGCATGGTAGACTAACAGGAAAGGATCAATAAGTGGTCCCTAGCATGCTAAGTATCATTGTTCAACACATGTTACCAAGAAAGCAGCTTGTGTTTTGTCTTTTCATTGGGGAATAGAAGGATGAATCCTATTCATTAAGAGAACATCTTTTTTTCTATCACCCTGATTGGTCATGAAGGCAGCAGATACTCACTGAGCATCTGCTATGCAGCCGGCACAGAGTAGGCACCTCAGGGAATTGGGAACAGTCTCAAGTAATTCACACGGGGAAATTCTTGTCAAAGAACAATTGGAAACTTGCATTGTTTCTTCCAAAGTAGGAGAGGCAACAGAAGTGTTTCTGGGAGAACCAGATGCACTTTGCAAAGCCATCTCAATCTTCCTCAGTTGTCAACAGCCAAGGAAGAAACTACTCTGCTCTGCACTGACAAGCTGTGAGGTGGGCTTTGATGAGCTCCAGAGGCTCGATGGGGGTCTTGAGTGCTTTTCTGAGTACTTTTCTCAGACCATCTCATTGGCTGGGGCAGGTTAGGTTCATTTGACTGACTTAAACCTGTAAATAAATGTGGCTTGTTTGGACTTGTTGTGGTAGTTTGGGATAGATCAGGTCACCAGTTAGACTGAAGTTCGCCTTATTCCAGAGGGTCATGTGGACAAACCTCTTGATTTATGCTCAGTGCCAGTAAGTCAGCCAGTCTCTAAGTAACACTCATTCCCATGCATCAGTGCTCAAGTGAATGAATGATGTGTAAGGTACACAGTACAGCTGACCATTGAACAAGGACGCAAGGGCTAGGGACTTCAAGCCCCCATGCAGTTGAAAATCTGTGTATCACTTTGACCCCCCCAAAACTTAACTACTAATAGCTTACTGTTAATCAGAAATCTTACTGATAACATAAACAGTCAATTAACACATATTTTGTATGGCACGTGTATTATATACTGTTTTCTTACAATAAAGAAAGCTAAAGAAAAGAAAATGTTATTTTAAAAAATCATAAGGAAGAGAAAATACATTTACAGTATCATACTGCGAACAACCCACGTATAAGTGGACCCGCACAGTTCAAACCCATGTTTTTTCAAGGGTCAACTGTCTAATGGCTAATAGTACTAACTTTGGGTTCAAATCCAGACTCTGCTATTTCCTGGCTGTGTGACCTTTAATACACTTAAACCCAAGTGTGCCCATTTACAAAATGGAGGTAATAATAGCACCCGCTTTAAAGGGATGTTGTGAAGCTTTAAAAATGAATATAAAGCACTTACCAAAGGCATCCACATGGGACTCAATATGCGGGACTCATTTATATTATTTAGGTATGTTTTTCAGCTACAAGGAACACAATACCCTTCTGACTATGGCTTAAACCACAAGGACATACATTGTTAGCTTAACAAAAGGTCCAGAGGTAGATGGTCTCAGAGTTGGTCTGCCAGCTGAGTAATGTCATCAAGAGCCCAGGCTCCCTCTATTTTACTATTGTACCATCCATCTCCTGTTACTACTTTTTTTTAAAGACATTCTATTTTTTTTTAATTAACCTTATTTTTTAGAACTGTTCTAGGCTCACAGAAAAATTGAGTGGAAGGTACAGAGATTTCTCCTATGCTCCCTGCTTCCAAACATGCACTGCCTCTTCCATTATCAACATCCACATGCTGTTGCCTTTCCATCCTCACACTTGCAAGATGGCTGCCAAAGTTTCAAGCATCACATCCACATCCAATGCAGGAAGAAAGAGGAAGGAAAAGCACTACAAACTCTCAAAGCAAGCCTTTTCATTTTTTTTAGAAAGCAAAATATCTTTCCTAGAAGTCCTTTAGCAGATTTCTCCTTATATCTCATTGGTCAGAACTTGGCCATCCACCCTGCTCTTTCCTGATAGGTGGGTAGGTAGCAAGAAGTTGTGACTGGCTTTTGAGCAGCTCTATCATCTGATTCTGTCCCACACTTTGTCTTAGTAGGTGACCCAGCCATCTTTCTGCTGATTCAAAGGTGTATTGCCACCTCTTTTGATATCCACTCTCCGTGCAGGATTTGTCACTCTCTTGCCAGAAACACAGGGATGGGGAAGACCAGGTGAAGGCATCAGCTTCTTTTTCTACTCAAGTTCATTTACTTCTTTAAAAGCAGTTCTTATTTAAACTGCAGAGATCTGACACTATCACACTGACCCAGGAAGAAAGTCCTTCTCCACTTATTCTGTCAGCCTCAAAATCCATGGTCATTGGTGCTGAAGTCAGCCTGTGCAATCACATATTACTAGTTTTAATTGTATAGCAAGGGGGAAGATGGGAGATATTAATCAGGTGCTGTAAGCTCAGAGAGTGAATGTAATAAATAGACTATTAAGTTAACCAAGTTTTCGGCTTCACTAGTGAAAGCTGCCATCTATCTTGTGTGGTTTTCTGCATGCTTCATTACCACATATAACCATACTGAAAAAATATGCCTTATCCTTTATAATGAGATGATAAGTTCCCTGCGGTAGATGTAGCAGAGCTCTGATTCTGAAGCTCCACGAAGATGGAGCATGCAGATGGGGTGTCTAGCTGTGTCCTGGGGCCTGGCACTGAGGCCAAGAACAAGGCAAGGGCTTGGTGGTAACAAACAGCCTGAGTCATCTGGTCCGGAATATTCCCAGGACACCAGGGTTCCTGTGGGCTCAGACTCCTTCTACTCCCTCCCCCACAGGGAGAAGCAGTAAAAGAGGAAGTTGGCTTCAACCCCTGGGTTAACATCCAGTTGTTGCTGGAATCAGCCTCACACTGCTCTGGTCCAGGAGCTTCCACGGGATTCAGTATGGCAGAGCCCACTCGTGCAAGCTGCAGTGGGTGGCTTGTCTTCTCTCGCCCATCCCGCCCCTCCTGCAGCACTCAGCCACACAGTGAATGTTTGCAGCCAGACAGAGCAGAATGCGGATCTGGCCCTACTGCTCAGTGTCTCAGGGGGCCTTTGACAGGCATTTAATCTCTTTAACCTTGGCTCTCTCCTCTGTAAAATGGGGTTGATAAGGCTACCTTTTTGGAGAGGTGGAAAGAACTAGATGAGATCATAGAAAAGCACCCAGCATTGTGCTTAATGCCTAGATCCTTCCTCCAGAGTGAAGATTAAGTTATCAGATGGGCCAATGAAATCCTTAAAAGCTACAGTAAACTGCATATTGTATGGTTCCGTTCATAGGAAATGTCCAGAACAGGGAAGTCTACAGAGACAGAAAGTAGATTAGTAGCTGCCTGGGAATGGGAGATGGGGGTGGAGGCTAAATCTAAAGGGATAGGAAGATAATAGCTAAATGGAGTAGGATTGGGGTGTGATGAAAATACTCTAAAATTGACTGTGGTGATGGTCAATTACAAATCTGTGAATACACTAAAACCCACTTAATTGTACATTTTAAATGGGTGAATTGTATGGTATGAGAACTGTATCTTAATGCAAATATTTAAAAAGCAAAACCATCAGCTCTAATAAAAATAAAATGTTACAGTAACAAACCTGGCACCCCATGGTGGCATGGCCCCTGCTGGGATGCATGTGAGCCAGAGGTGTATCTCTGGTCTAGGCAGGCCAATGCAAGCACCTCAAGTACAGGTGCACAGAGTCATGGACCACATCAGGGTATCTTGAACATGAGAACTCACAGGCCCCTCAGAATAATATGTGTCTCAGGGGCAGATCTTTAGAGAAACACTCAGCACCTCCTCCATCCCCCACCAACAAACAAATAAACAACAATCACAAAATACAGTGTCTATGGCTGCTAGTTTGAGAAATGCTAGTCTAAGAGCAGCACTGGAGAGGTCATTTTCCCAAGCCAGCCCTGCAGCCCCAGGGGGTGTGAGAAGCACCCCTTGGGAGGGAATTTTCATGACTGAGATAAGGATGAATGTGACAGAATTCCCTGTAGGATATTAACAGCACTTCTTTAGTCTCCTCCCTTCAAGAGCTTCTCTACCTCTGCCTGACTCTTAGATGTTGTGCTCCTGACAGTTCTGTGCTTCTCTACCTAAGTGATTGCACCTTTTCCATAGTACCCACTACCAACGACACTGATGAAACCCCCATTTGTATCTCCAGTGAGGTCTCTCTCTGGAGCTCTAGACCCATCGGGCCAGATGGTCCACACAATTCTACTGGGATGCCCCCAAACCACATCAAACCCAGTACCTCCAAAACTGAACCCATCATGCTCTCCCTTTCTCAGACTTCTTTGTCCTACTGGACTCCTCATTCTGGGTGTTGACCTCATCAGACACTCAGTTTCTTAAACCAAAAGCACATAGTACCTGGCAATGCCTCCCTCTCCTGTCTCTCGGTCAACAAGTGTGTTCTCTTCTGCCTACTAAAAATCTCTTCCTCTTCTCTGCTTGGATTACTGCTGTGGCCTCCAGGCTGCAAATCTTTCCTCACTAATCCGTTACGCATACAGCTGCTGAAGTGATCATTTCCCCGCTTCAAATGGCTTCCCGTTGCCTACAGAATAAAGTTCAAACTCCTAGGCATGGCTTACTAAACCTTTCATGAACTGACCCCGTGTGCTCATCTCTTTTTACTCCCTGCCTCCACCATGACCAACTCCTAGTCAGCAGGAAGCAGGCTCTTTGTTCCTGGGAGTGACAAAGACAGACAGTAGGCATCGGGATGCTCCCCACTACATGCTGGTGATTGACCCCTTTGTCCCCACCACCCCCAACTAGAGAAAAATTGTCTAATACTGCTGCCTGCAGGCTTCAATCCTATGATAGCAAACTTCTCTCCCCACTATCCTACTCCATCCTTCTCCCCCATCTGAAAGCAGACGTAAGCCAATGCTAAATGTTTTCCATTGTAGCCTCAGTCCAAAATTGTGGGCTTTTAAAATACAGAATTGAGCCATAATTAGTAATAAGCCGAGTGTATAATCACAGAGCAAAGCAAGGAAGGCCCAGCCCATTAGGTCAAACATGCTGAGTGCTGTGGAAGAGCAGAAATCCATTTCTAAAGACATGAACAGTAGCTAGAAACATAAAAGGTCAGATCATTGGCTCAGTTGGACTTGATTATATGAGACTAGTGTGTAGATAAAGGGCCCAAAACTGGGATGGTGTGTTTAAGCGATAAATGAAATCAGCAGGAGAGGGGTGGTGCTGGTGTCATTCCCTCAGAGGATCTAAGGGACCAGCTGGCATGGGCAGACAGCAAGCCCGGAGGTGCGGGCCCTACACAAACACTGAACTTGGAAGTGACCCAACAGAGCCTCTTGACCTGAGGTAGACCCCTTCATGGGTTTTCTGGTTAACATACCTCTTCACCTGGTCCCTTACTTCTTTTCTGGTAGTAACAGAACTCACTATGTCATCTCCTTGAGCCACCTAACGGTACAGACAAGAGTAATATGATTCCATGGCTGCACAGGCTATGGGACCAGAGGAAGGGAGCATATCAGCTTCTGAGAATCCATTGACTGTGACCATCTCTTAAGCAGAAGTTAAAATTCTTAGCCCCCAAGCAAAGACTCTGCCATCCTTCCCCACTAGCCCCTTGGAATAGCCCTTGCTACAAAATTTGAAAGAGAAATGAAAAGAATTTTTTGCTTTTGTGGGACCCCAAGCAGTACCAGGGCTTGGATAACATCAGCATTAGGAGATGGTTTCTTGTGTGGGATGAGGAAAGAGAATGGGTACTGAGCCACAATGTCTGGATCCTGAGAGCAACAGGACAGACAGTTGGAAGCTTTGCCTTACTAAGTACACTGATCATCAGCCCTCCTCTTACTGTTGACAGCCTGAACTTGTTCAAGCCTGTCCTTGGTGACACTGCTTTGCTCAGACACCTCAGTAGAGAATCAGGACTTCCTAACACCAGACCTGGCACATAGTAGATACTCAGTGAGTACTTGTAAAGGCTCTGTCAACCTGAGCACTTAGTATGCCTGTGAAGTCCCATCCCCTTGAGATGTATACTGGGGATAAATCTCACATAAGCATAGAAGACATGGTCTTTGCAATTCTTTCCAAGCTACAGAATTCCCAAAATATTGCTCAGAGAATAATTGCCTTTTTTTTCTATAGCATTCCACCGTAGCCAGACTATTTCCAATACAGACCTAGCAGCCATTGAAAATTAGAGCTGAAAAGTCCTCTCCATTAATGGGTGAGGACATGGAGGCCCAGGAAGAGTGAAAGGATTCACCCAAGAACCCACAGGTAACGACAGAGTCATGACCAGAAGTAGCTTCATTCTCAGAGGACCTTCACATCAATGAGCCCTACTGATCTATACTAAGTTCTGTTATCCCTCAGACCTTCCAGTTGTTGACTTGTGAAAAAAACTTAATATGGAGGAAGGAAAAATCTGTCCTGGTGTTTAGAGCTTCCTTAAATGCGTCTATGAGCAGAGCAAGTTTTAATAAATTTCTCAGCAGAGGAAAAGCACACAGACCCCAACCTAGAATTGCTCCTGGATTAGGAGAATATTCCAAAAGCTTCTCATTGCTCTGCTCCAGGAATCTCACATAAGGCACATGTGTGATGAGCGAGGCCCTGGGCTCTGATTGTGCTTCCTTCCCCAGTCCCTGTGCCAACCCCAACTGTGGCAATGAGTGAAAACACAGACAAATTCTGGAAACATATTAAGAAGCAATTATGAATTCCTTGCCGTTAGATGCTTCCTTTTTCCCCTTGGGTCCCAAGAATTAACATAAATTCTTTGGTCAGGAGAAGCTATCAAAATACTATCCATCTGGATCTAATTTCCAGAGCTGCCGGGCTACAGAGTGACCAGAGTTAAAGGTCTATTCATAAATTTCCCTCCCGGTGCTGCCTGCCTGAGCCCACTCTGCCTCCAGTCCGCCTGTCCTGAGCAGATAACAGATGGGACTGGCTCAGATTCTGCACATGCAGCACAGCTCTCTTGCTGACCAACTTCTCTCTCTGCCCTTGTAAGCCAAATATGGCCTTGTTTCCTTGAACTTCATTTGGCTGGGTCAAATCCTTCCCTGCATGCCTTTACAGGTGTAGCTGTTCAAGTTAGCTGAATACAACCAAATGCCCATTGTCCGGATCTCTTCTCCTTTAAGCTCTCAATTGCATTCCCCCTTCCTGGTTCAACAGCACGCTAGGTTGGCGGGGGGCAGAGGGGGAGACCATTTCTGTTTTTAATGCTGTCTCCAGAGGGTGACAAGGACCAGGAGAAGAGGAAACTCAATCCTTTTTATTATATACCCTATTTTCTATAACTTGATGAAGGGAAGATTCCTAAAAATTGGCTGAAAAGTTCGAGACTTAAGAAAAGGTTAACAAAAAACAATTAGGACACAAGACAGGGAATGAGTTAGTTGCCTAACTAGTGAGTCAGCTGATTTATTAGTTTGATTAGGTGACAGGTAAGGGGGTGGGGGGGACTCAATGCTATAGATACAAGAAAAGAAATACTTTACCAGTTATCTAGCTAGATAGTAAATTCCTTAAGTATTCATAGAGCTGTTTTAATTATCTTTGTATCCTCCTAGCTCTTTGTCTGGAACCAAGAATAAAGGTCAAATATATATATATATTTGTTATTATACCACTTCGCCATTACAGTATCATACAGAATAGCCTTAAAAAAAGAAAATTCCCGGTCATTCATCTATTCCACCCTCTCCCCTACCCAAGCCCCCAGTACCACTTATGTGTTTGCCTTCTCTATAGTTTTGGTTTTTCCAGTGTCCCATAAGTAAAATCCTATGTATATAGATTTTTTTAGACTGGCTTCTTCCACTCAGCAGTATGTATCTAAGATTCTTCCATATTGTGGCCTCATAGCTCATTTCTTTGTATTGCCAAATAGTATTCCATTATATGAATTTACTCAAGTTTGTTTATTGGTTGCTTCCAGTTTTTGATGGTTATGAATAAAGTTGCTGTTGGCATTCACCCGGGTGCATATAAATTTTCAAGTCCGTTGGGTAAATATGTAGAAGTGTAATGACTGGATCCTATGATAAGAGTGTATTTACCATTGTAAACTCCCAGACCATCTTCCAAAGGGGTTGTGCCATTTTGCATTTCCACAGCGATGAATGAGAGAGTTCCTGTTGCTCCACATTTTCGCACTGTCTTGTCAGTGTCTCAGTTTTAGCCATTCCAAAAAGAGTGTAGAGTATCTCATTGTAGTTTTAATTTACATTTTTGTACTGGCATGATATTAACTATCTTTTCTCTTTTCATATGCTTACTTGCCATCTGCATATATACTTTAGTGAAGTCTGTTCAGATCTTTTGCCCATTTTTTAATTGGGCTGTTTGTTTTCTTACTGTTGAGTTTTAAAAGGTTTGTTTGTTTGTTGTTGTTGTTTGGATACAAGTTCTTTATCTGAAATGTGATTTGTCAATATGTTCTCCCAGTTAGTGACATGTTTTTTTCAATCTCTTAAGAGTATCTTTAGCAGAGAGAACTTTTAGCTTTAATAAAGTCTCAATTATTTTTTTGCTTGATCTTTTTTTTTTTTTTTTTTTTTGGTGTTGTATCTAAAAATTCAGCACAAGCCCAAGGTCACATAGATTTCTTGCTGTTTTCTTCATAAAGTTTTATAGTTCCATATTTTACAGTTAGGTCTTCATCCCATTTTGAGTTAATTTTTATGTAGGATATCAGACCTGTGTGTCTAGATTTTTTTTTTTTTTTTGGTATAAAGATAGCCAATTGTTCTGGCACTATTTGTTGACAAGACTATACTTTCTTCACTGAATTGTCTTTGTGCCTCTGTGAAAAAATCAGTTGAATATATTTCTGTGAGTATGTTTCTGGTCTATTTTGTTTCACTGATCAATTTGCCTGTTCTTCACCAACACCATGTTGGATTGATTACTGTAGGCTTATAGTAAGTCTAGAAATGGCTTAGTGTGAGTCTTTCAACTTTGTTCTTCCTTTTTAGTGTTCTGGTGACTATAATAGTCACCAGAACACTAAAATTTATATGCACTTCCATATAAATTTTAAGTTCAGTTTGCCTCTATTTACAAAATAGCTTAATGAAATTTTTATTGGGATTGTGTAGATTAAGTTGGGAAGAATTGACATCTTAACAAAACTAAATCTTCCAATCCACAAACATGGAATGTTTCTCTATTACTTAGAGACCTTCTTTGATTTCTTTCATCAAAGTTTTATAGTTTTCCACATATAGATCTTATACCTATTTTGTTAGGTTTATACCTAAGTCCATCTGTCTTTCTTTCTTTTCCTTTTTTCTTTCTTTCTCTCTTTGCTATTATAAATGCTTGTTGTTGTGTTGTTTTTATTTCAAATTCTTACTGTTTGTGGCTAGTATATAGGAAGGCAGTTGACTCTTCTTTTTGTTTTCATTAAAGGTATAAATTTTTATTTCCTTCCATTAAATTGTTGATTACATTCCATAAAAACTAAACTTAGTCTTTAAGAGTGGCCCAAAGGAGGCAGCATGCCATGATTCTGACTTTCTATTGAGAGCAGTTAACTTTTGTATATTCACCTTGTATTCTGCAACCTTGCTGTACTTGCTTATTAATTCCAGGATTCTTTTTTGTAGGTTTTAAACATAAACAGTCATGTCATATGTAAATAAATACAAGCTATTTCTTCCTTCCCAAGCTGTATACTTCTTTCTTTTACTTGTCTTCCTGCACTAGTGAAGATTTCCAATACAATGTTAAATGGAAGTGGTGAGCTGGCAGAGGTATTCAGTCTTTCACTATTAAATGTAATGTGAGCTCCAGGTTTTCTTATATTCCTTTTGTTAAAGTTATGATATTGTCTTCTATTCCTAGCTTTTTGATAGATTTTATTATGTATGGACATTGAATTTGGTCAAATACTGATTTGTTTTTAAAAGATCACTGTGCCTGCTGTACAAGACATGAATTTTTAGAGGGCAACAAAGAAGCAGAGGGACCAGTTGGGAAAACCAATACAAGGACCCACACAAGAGATGATGGTGGCTTGAACTGGAATGCTGGCAGTGAAGACAAGTGAACAGATTCAAGATGTATTCTGGATCAAGAGTCAATAGGACTTGCTGGTGTGTTGAATGTAGTAGGAGAAGGAAAGGGAGGAATCAAGATGCACTTTTAAACATGGGCCTTTACCAGTTGGATGGATAGTATTGCAGTGTACCAACATGGCAAAGACTGGGAGAGAAACAGACTGGGGCTTGGGTAGAGGTTACAAATCTTTTTTGGACATGTTACAGTTTTCAGTAATCATTAGACCTCCAAAAAAAAGATTCAAAATTTTAATTGAATATAGAAATCTGGAACTCAGAGGATAGGTGAGTGCTGTATTTATAATTTTTAAAATCATTTGTATATCAATGGTATATAAAACCTTGGGATTTCATGCAATTACCTTGGGAGGAAAAAAAACAGTAAGTGGAGAAAAGAGGAAACCCCACAGCTGAGCCCTGGAATCTTTCAACACTTGCTGGGTGGCTGGGTAATCTGAGTCACAGGAAGGCTTGAATGAGTCAACCCCAGAGCTAGCAAGTATTCAGTACATGCCACTGAGACCTATAGTCATGTGCTAGAAAAGATGGATTAATTCCAAATGAGGAGTAAACATCTAACCATCCACAATTAACAAAAAGTCCTTAAATGCACATAGCTAATATAAGAATTAACTAAAGATCTGGAAAGATGGAGGAATGTGCTAGTGGGTTAAAAATAGACGGGGTTCTATAGGGGAAAGTCTCCTGAAGGGGGTGGCCCACGATCTGAAAGCTAAAGGAGAGGCAAGGCCTTGAGGAAGGGTAAGACCTTGTAAGTGTTTGAAATCATCGGCCGAGGTGGGGAGGTGGGGAGCTTACCTCGAGGTCAGGACACCAGCTCTAGAGGCCATTTTTACTTTCATCTGTACAATGGGTCTACCAACTTCTGCCAAAACAAACAAGAGAAGGATCCACGTGCTCTTGCAGGAAAAGCAAAAGAACAAAGAACAGGCAGTTGGGGTAATGAAAAGTTCTCTAGTTAGCTCCATACCAGAAACCATTTTTCCAGGGATGGAAAATCTTAACAGGTGAATAAATCTTCAGGACATCCCTGGAAGCCACCCCCACACCCCCACCCAAGACACTCGGTGCACACGACCTCAACGATGGGCAAGAAGAAGAGAAGGGGGACATTTTCTTTAACTCTAACGAAATAACCAGACACCCACAGGAATAGATTTTTAGCGGCGCTCTCAGGGCTAAGGGTTTAAAATGGAGCTGAAAGTTATTAAAAACCCAGGTGAGCCACCTGGGGGAATTAAATTAAAAAAAACGAATGGCCTGCCAACGGCTCTTTATAGATTTGAAACTGCAAATGGCACGTTGCTGGCTGACTCTCAGCCATAATGAAATCCAAGAAGGGGTCCTTCTGTCATCCTGGGAAGTCAGGAGGAAACTAATGAGCAGGAGCAGGAGGAAAGGCCTCCACACTATCCAGGGTCCAGTTGACAGGGCTCTTCTTCCCCTGGGGAAGCTCCCCAAGCTTGGACAGGCAGTCAGACTGTGAGGGAGGGAAAACCAGTCTCCGAAGAGGAAAGCTCAGCCTCTTTCTGTAACCAGAGGTTCTGCTATCCACCCCTCATGAGGTGCTGAGTTTGCTCAGACACAAGATTCCTGATATCTGTGATCACTGAAGAGTGTGACCAAACAGTCCTGGACAACAGAAGCCACAGGGTGTCTTTCCAGGATCTCTGTCCCAAGATCAGGACACACCAACATCCCCAGACCAGACAGATCTAGGACTTTTGTGTGCCATTCACACAAAAGGTCACTGCAGCTGCCAAACTAAAGTTTCCCTAAATATCATCAGCCTGATTTGTTCTCTAAAATAATGGCCCCCTCACATACACACCTATGTAGTTTTCTGAAATGTTAGTTGTGAATATCCTAAATGAGGCCCCAGGAGGGGTCCCAGAATCCTTGTAGAATGACCTGGGCCATCTTGAACTGAGATTCTGTCTGAGAGCAGAAGCATGGACTAAAATGTTTGTTGAATCTGTCACAGCAAAGAAGAAGTCACTATAGTCATGACCCTCCAGGGAAGGCAGGTTCTGGAGAGGCTGCCCTTCTCTCTCTATTCTTCCGTAATCTTCCCTCTACCTCGCTTCAAGAGTTGAAAATCCATCCTTAAAAGCCTGCTGCTTTCCAGGCAATTCCCTCCTGCAAAACTCCGTTAAGCGCATAAGAAACAACTATGTGCAAACAACCCAGCTGTCTCTAAAGCCACATTATTGCTCTTCCAGCAGCCACTTCTAGGCAGGCAGTTTTGATCTGAAATGTTTGCTAAGCAACTTAATATCCAACCTTGTGCATACAGTACTTCTGGAAGATATTTGCAACTGGAAATTGTTTGTCTAGAATTCAAGGGAATGGAAATGGACTTTTACTGTGATTGAATTCATTAGAGGTACATTCTCTGATTTTTTAAAAATTTCCTGTAACTTCAACTTTCAAAGTTATTTTCTTGAGATGCTCCATCATGGAGTGGCTGGAGGTTTCTCCCCACTTTGTTTTTTAAATCCAAAGTGATATCTTTCCGTGCAATAAATTTAACGAAAATATGCAGAGCTATTGACAAATGAAAAGTGCCTTGTTCAACAAGCTTCTTACTGACTGCAGCAGCATTTTCTAGAATAGACATCAGGAATCTGAATCATGTAGGGCTGGGGGGACCCTAACTCTGAGGCTGTCGGTCAGGACCTTTCCCTCCCCAAGAATCTTTCAACAGATATTTTCCGTTCCACACCCAAAATGCACACACTCACTCACATCACCACTGCCTATTGATCAACACATAAGCTCAGTGACTGGCTCCTCAAGAACATTCTCTTTTTTTCTATTCTTCTGATGAAAGAGCTCACAGTCAATACAAATAAAAATGGGAGGGGGGAACTCACCAAAGAGAAGAGAGCCACATTCAGCCCTAAGTGTTCATATCTCCCAGCAAGAAAATAAGCCAAGTTGGTAAAGAGACTGGATAACCAGGCAACACAAATCACTGATATTGTTTTCTCTGTGCCATGAAAGTGAGAAAAATGTTTCTTCATTGTTTCTAAGTGAAGGAAATGGGTTATTGTTCAATAAGCTTTGCTGTAACTTTCTTCTCATTAGGTTTGTCCCATCTCGGTAAGCCTTTGGAAGGCTCAGCAAGCCCCCAGAGCTCTCACGACCAGCAGCCCACTATTTCTCAGCAGCTGGTTATGGAGTGGGTGGATTGCACACACACTTCCCTTCCTTCCTTCCCCTGCCTCTCAAGCACTTCCTTGCTCAGTCTCATCCCTGAAGGAAGAGTTGCCCAGACGGGAGATGAGGCCGAAGACTCTTAGTGATATGAGGAGGAGGAGGAAGGCAGGCTAACCTGAAATAATTTGCCAGTGAGAATTGGATCCCAGGAACCTATGCTTTTCCTGGTTAATCAAGAATCTATTGCACTTAGTGTTTTCTCAACTTCTATGAAACAGACAAGCCAACAGACAATTGTTTTTTAAATTTATTTATTTCTGAGACAGAGAGAGAGCAGGGGAGGGGCAGAGAGAGAGAAGGAGAGAGAGAATCCCAAGAAGGCTCCACACTGTCAGTGCAGAGCCAAATGCGGGGCTGAAACCGACAAATTGTGAGCTCACGGCCCAAGCCAAGACCAAGAGTCAGACACTCAACCAAGTCACCCCAATGGACCATTGGTTCTGAACCAAGGGTGCAAATCAGAATCTTCTGAGCAGGTCTTGCAAAACAAAAATGTCCAGATCATACTTCAGGGGATTCTGATTCACGAATAACAGCAGTAAAGACAATAGGAGTTTATACTTACATAGCATAAGTGGAAGCTATTTTAAATTCATATCAATCACCTCATACAATCTTCGTAACAACACTAGGTGATAAGTTCTGTTGTGATCCCATTTTACAAATAAAGGAATGGATGCATGTAGAATTTAAGAAATCTTCCCAGGGTCTCCAGCTGGTTAGCATTGGAGACAGACCTCAAACCCATGTATGGTTCCGAATTCTGTGCTCTTTACCATTAGGGCTCAATCATTAAAATATCTCTTGAAATGCACACATGGCTAAGACCCACCATACTAAAATTTATTTTAAATATTCTCATAATAGAATTTTTTCATCAAAGCTGGCAGACTCACATGGCAAGATAGATGTGTGACACAAATAGAATGTGTCCACTGCATCCTCCCACAAATGCCAGTTACAGACTGGATTCTCTGTGCTTGGATTTTCTTGTTAATGCACGTTGATTGGTTTGTTGGTAACAGTGATGAGGCTCACCTCAGAAAAGGACAGGGAAGTTTACAACACTTTAACAAAATTTTGTAAGCAAGCATTGTGTGGTTTGCCTTTCCAGGTAACATAGAGGATACAAGCTGAATGAAGTACACTCTGTACTCGTAGTGTGAAGGGGAACAGAGACACACCCCCAAATAATCATAATATTATAAATAATATATTGAAGGTTATGGAAGCCTAGACTAAGGTCACAGTAGATTCTGCCTGGAGGGCAGCTTTGAAGCTGGCCTGACAGGATGAGCTCTAGTACCTGTGGGTGAAGCTGGACGGGCATTCCTGTCTAAGAGCAGAGAGTGCTGTGTTCTATGAAGCAGTTTTGTGTGGCTACAGCGAAGTGTAGAAAGGGATGCAGTACAACAGCCGTCACTGAACCAACCTTTGAGGGACCTGAAACAAGTGTACCAGTTTCTAAGATATCCCACAACCCAGAGAACAACAGTGGGTGACTCCAAGGGACAAGTGGCATTGGGGATATAGACAGAGCACAGCAGAGCTATAGAGGCAGAGATACTCTGCATAGCTCTGATACAGAAATGACCCCAAGAAGGTGAGATCTAACTCCTTCATGCTTTTCAGCATCCCCAGCCCTGGCAGAAGATCTGCTGGCTTCTCTCCTTCCAAGACGACTGCACTCCAAACTCATTCAAGCAGGGAAAGCATTCAAGGCAAGGAAGGGGGGGTGCGGGTAGCCAACACATCTCAATGCTGAAAAGTGAATGCCATTGCATGAGGTCTCAATGTACTCTGCACTCCATGCTTCTACAGGCCTTCTCTTTTATTCATTTCACATCTGTCACATCAGACAAGGGTGGGCTCTGTGTGATCCTCTCTGGATTTTGCCCGCTGTGTACAATAGGTTCTGGGGACAATGATAATAATGTTGGTGAAAATACAAATGGCCTCAGCAAAAGAACACAACCTCCCCCTGATCCTCAGATTGGTAATAGAGGGTGGAAGGTGCATTACAGATATTCCCACTCAACTTGCTCTAAACAGCTCCAGTATTAATGGAAATTTTAATGAAAAACTAAGCCTTGATTAGGTTGCCATGCAGAATTCCCACACAGGCAGAGTCTGGTTAATTTCCCTTGTGCCAGGGCCATAGGCTCAAATGTGCACGCACGCACGCGCGCACACACACACACACACACACACACACACCCCTCTCAGCAAATTCCCTCCAATCTCTCCGCCAGTGACTCTCGTGTTTTCTTCCACCTGCCTACTCTTTGAATTTTACACAGGTCTGTGGGGGCTCTCCCATGCTTATAATCAAAGCAGGCTCAGGGGTTAAAAATTGCCAGAGAGCTCCAGAAGGAGGATCCAAGTTCTCAGCCTCCTCTAGCCACTCAGATGGAATCGGAAACTGGCTACAGGGAAGGATAGGTTCAGAGGTGGAAATTTAAGAGTCGAGGTGCTGTCCCCTCCCCTGCTTGGCAGCCTGGTTCTCTCCCCTCCCTGCAGAATCAGCTAATTGTGTAGCTTCGCAAAAACCACAGAGGAATATGCTCCCCTGAGATGTTTTAATTATGACAAACAACTCTATCTATCCCTATGTAGTAGAAACCAGCACCTCCCTGGGGAGAAGCAGGAGTTGCAGGAGAGAAGCAGTCAATGGCTTGGTCTTGTTAAAGCCAACAGAGATATCGAAACCTCCCCCAAGGCACCCTCCCGTCTCTGAGTCCTCATCCATCTTGCTGGTGGACTCACTGACACTCTCCCCTCTGCTTCTTCCTGGACCAAGCCTGAGCAGTGCCCTGACACCTGCCCTTTCAAGCATCTCTGCCAAGGAGAGGTCGGTGAAGGAAGAGCAGATCCGTGGCTCTTGTTCTGAGTAGAAATAAATGAGCAAGAAGAGAGATGAAACAAAGAAAGAAGACAGAAATGGCCAGAAAAAGTAAACTGCTACCTTCTAGACAGCTAAATACCCTAGTGCTGAAAACCCACAGGAAACAGGGTATCCTACTTCTCGGCCCTTATGTTGCCTCCTGTTAAGGTGCTTTGCCTTACTCTCTAACATCACCGTCTTCCAAAGGACCAGCCCCATTTTCTGATTTCTTTGATAGTCAGTGGGTAGATTCCACAAAGCCACTTACAGTTGGTATGGTAATGGGCTCTTGGTCAGAGCCGTGCACTTTTCATTTTAGGCATCCCTAATGCTACTGGTCACCAGTTGCCTGACTCCTCTGTGATCGGGATAGAAATACTAACTCACTACTAGGTGATAACACTTTCCAGGGGGTAAGAGTGAACACAGCTTTCACCTTTCAGACCCTGGTTGCGAAACACTCCTCAGGGAAAGTCAATCTCATTTCTCTACTCTCAGTAGGCTTTTGGATCTCTCTCTGTTTCTCTTTCCCTCTTCCCTTCCCATGTGCTCCTCTGTCCCCCTAACTGCCATTTATTTCCTGGCATCCTATAAAGATGAAGAGTGCTCTTTCAAAAGGCTGAGTTTGATCCTCAGCTTTGTGAAGTGAGCCAGGGCCTCCTGGTTCACTCATGTCACAGTAGAGCCTCTTGCTCAGTCTTTCTCACCCTGGTTGCACATAGAATCTTCTAGGTACTCCTTAAAATTAGCCACATTGGAGGCCCATCTCAGACCAATTAAATCAGAATCTTTGGAGGTAGAGCTTAGGTATCCGTATTTTTTTATGCTCCCCTAGGTGATCCCATGCAGCCAGTGGTAAAAACCACTATGTCTAGCCCCATACCCAAAGCTATAGACAGCTTCCCTCAGAACCCTCCTGGGTGATCTTCCCAGCTCATATCCTCTGGTTCTGATATCATGGGGCCGGGGTATGATCTGGAAGAAATAGAATTAGCAGAGGACCTACTGAAAAGACTCCATGGGTCCAGATTAACCCCAGACATAGGCTTTCTGACCCTCCTGAGTAATGTATCATCTCCTTCAATTACCTGTCAGCCCAGGTGATTCATTCCTCATTATTATTTGGGACAGAACGCAGAATTGTAAAAGTTGTAGGGGACTTCTCTCTTCTTGCAAAAGCAGCTCCTGAGCCTGTCTGACAATAGTATCTGTTCTCTTTGTGATAAACAGCATACAACCAAACAATACTTATCAGAAACCCACAGGAGGCATGACCCACTGCTAGTTGCTATTTATTCTAAGAGACAGCGTCTGTGCCATTTGGGAGTTTATGTCATAAGAAAAATGACACCATCCAAAACACAGTTACCCAGAAGACAATTACAACTTTGTGCTGCCTTTTTTCTTTCTTTTTTTTTTCTTCTTAGTATGTTTTGGTTTTGAGATCTATTTGGGTATTTCACCAAGATGTTAAATGACAGAAGAGTATGTCTATGGCACATAAACATTGGTGGGTTCTTTAGAGTCTGGGTTTCTATAGACGCTTAATCCCTCCAAGCCTTTTGTCTGGTCTCAGATGATCTCCCCACTGGCCTCTACCTCATCCTTGCTATGCAAAAGTCAAAGCAAAACCAGAGTTGTTTGCCAAACTTCCATCCCCTGTCGCTTCTTGGATGGTGTTAATACAAAGCCCAGGGAAAACCATATTGCATCTTTTATTGGGTCTTGGAATGGCTTCATCCTTTACTAACCAAGTCTCATCTTTCTCAGAGTAAGTGCATGTTCTGGCTGTAGGACAGTTTTATGGTTTACTGCCTTGGCAGTCAATGTAGCATACTGAACAAGACTGCTGTCCCTGCCTGGGTAATGGTCGGGTCATCTTTAATTTGCTCCTCCTCCAATGGGTATCAACCTGACAGACCCAGCCGTTTACTTGGCACTTTCGAGGAACTCTTAGCATCCAGGCAATGGGTTCCCTTTTTGGAAACAGTCCAAGACACACAGTCACTTCTCAATTAGCCATGCTAATGGGGATGAGCAGTGGTGCAGATAATCCAAAATAGCAGATTATCTGGAAATCACTTTTATTGGCTTTGGAATGAATGTAGTGATGCTGTGCACGTAGGCGTGTATGCATTAGTGTGTGTTCCAGCAGTGTCATGTTTTCTGTGGATTATCTGTTTTATATATACCAGAGTTTGCATTCCATGAGATAACATCATTGGAAAGTGGGAGTAACACCCCAGCTTCATCATGAGTAACAGAGGGAAGCCAACACGGACTTTAATTGGTCCCTAAAGTATTTATAGAGGCTGTGAAGATGGCCATGGACTTCTGTTTCAGTAGTTTTGTGGACACTGCAAGGCTTGTCCCTTTCCACCAGGGGCCCTACTTTGCCCTGCATGCCCTGAGGGGTGACTAGTGTCCGCTATCTGCCCCAGATTCTGGCAGGGCTGTCAGGAGGACCACCAAGCCACTCTCTCCATAGGCTGCAGAGTTGACCCTGCTTATTGGCCACACTATATTTGTACTGACCCCCTTTAACACTAGAATCCCACCTGAGATGTAGAGCCTATCAGATGCTCCTGCAGCATGAGTATCTCACAACCTCCAGATTTTCTTGGAAGTTTACTGCAAGCTCTTGAGGGTTGTCTTGAAAAGAAACCCTTGGTTCTCAAACTTTATTGAACATAGGATGCACCCAAGGATTTTGTTTCAGTTGCAGATACCTGGACTCATAGAAATTCTAGTTCAGATGTTTGGGGTAGGTCCTTTAATTTGCATTGTTGTCAAGCACACCACCCTTTGGGAGATACCCTTTGAGAACCTCTGTTTAGAGAACCATTCGACTGCTTCTGATCTGACAGTGGGCAGTGGCTTGAGTGGAAATGAACATTGTCCTTTTCAGGGCTTTTTCCTCTGTAAACTACCGTGTTTTGGTTCAAGTCTAATTTATGATGAGCAAGTAAGGACCGTAGATGTGGAGGTGAGAGAGTCTTCATCAGGTAGGCTTGGCAAAGTGTACAGACATTTGGGCCAAGGTACATTCTTCCCACCCTGACCATGTCCAGAAATTCATGGCCAACCCATAAGTCACAGAGCTTTCTTAAATGATACCATAATAATAATAATAGCTACTGTTTATTGAGCACTTACTAGGTGGCCAACATTATTGTAAGTGTTCCACATGAATTTTCTGATTGAATTCTCTTAATCCTATGAGGTGTTGTTCTCATTTTGGGAGGCCCTGTGGAGAAGCTATCTCAGTCTTTGTAGAGTCAATTTTAAAATAAGAGAAAAAAATAAACAAACCCAGCATGTTTGAGATTCTTGAAGAAAAGACAGCATGTAAATCAACTAATTATTATTAATATTCATGACTATATTCTTGCAGGCAAAAGGAAAAAAGTAAGATTTTCTGTAGTTTTCAAAGAGGTGTTTCGGACTAGAGCAATTAGCTAACTAATTGACCAGTTGAAATGGTTTTCTGTGATCCTTTTGATTTTTGCCCACTGGCCTATTCTCCTTGTGAGATATAAGAGTAGGTCAATCCAACAGCTGTGACCAACTGCCTAAAATGAGGTTGTCACTCAAGATAATTTCCCATACGCCAAAGAACAGAGTGCAAAAAGGATTAAGTCCAGTTGTTTATGTGATCATTGACTTTCAAAATAAGCAGTAGGATTCATGGTCACATGGAAGACCCTACTTCTGGTAGATTAACCAAATGTTGTCAGGCTTCAGGCAGAATCAGGCAAGGTCTGGTAGAGGAGAAACAAGTGGGATAAGGCCTAGAGGCAATAAGAAAAGAAAACTATTGACAATGAAGCCCTAAAGACAAAGAAAAGATCTTAACGAGATGCAAATCCCATTCAGGAAAGCTTTCCAAGTCAGTAATTAAAGTACATCCAAGAATGTAGGTCTGGCAAGGTATAAAAGATCAATAGGTTAAATACTTTATTTTGTTTAATCAGATACTTAGCACAGATCAAATATTACCTTATTGAGGTTATTAGGCTAAATGAGGGCACTGTGGTGGAGAGCATTCATTACTGAGATGCCAATGAATCATGAAAATAGCAAGATACGTCCCTGAGTCACCTCCAGCCCCATGATGAGGAATAAGGCCAGAAAGCCCAGACAGGACTAAAGTAGCATCTGTGGAAGTTGGGATTATGAGTTTCCCCAGAGAATTAAGGTACCAAGTCCTGACATGTATAAAAATATTGAATGATCTCCTTGAAGCTGAGTATACCAACCAATGTGAAAAAGTGAAGTAAGGAGCCACATTATTCGGGACCATGGAAAGTTCCTCATTCTTTTAAGACAGAACCTTCTTATTTTGTGTATTTCTATAACAGACATGGTTGCGTTGGGGTATTAAAGCTGCAAGTCTTAAAAATAATCCCCTCATGGGGCGCCTGGGTGGCTCAGTCGGTTGGGGATCTGACTTCAGCTCAGGTCATGATCTCACAGTTTGTGGGTTCAAGTCCTGCATCGGGCTCTGTGCTGACAGCTAGGACTGAGTCATGAAGGCACCAGTGACTTTGGGCTTTGACAATGCCCATCTTCTCTGTTAAACTAGTGGGTATCCTGGGGGAGATCTTTGCCGATTGATCATTAATTATGCTCTGTCAACTTTGCTGGCCTGGATCTAGTCAAGTATTTCCTTGTCTCCAGTAGACAGAAGTAAAGCCAGATTGGGATTTTGCTGAAAACTAAGAGGAAGCAAAAGGGTAAAAAGCAATAAACTTAGAAAAGTGTCACCAGGATGAAATATCCCATGTTGTTGCATCGACACAGAGTTGCACAGCTCTCCCTGACCCTGCCTGCAGAAACCCCAAGTGACCCTCCCTCCTTCCCAGAGCCCACTCAGAGTCCTCTCTGGGGTGGGGACAGACCGTCTGCATATTATTGTCCCCGTCTCCTTATTCCACCTCATCCGCAATCCATCTGCAGGCCCTGGGTTTCCACAATTAGTCCTACTCTGGATGAGAAAAGGAAAAAAGCTCTGTTCTTGCTCTTCCAAAAAAAAAGTACATCCCTGGGCATCAGTTCCACCAGCAATTACCTGGCAAACATATGTCCTGCCCCACCTGGAGGCTTCTGATCCATTTCTTTCTGTGTTGGTTTGCTTGGTTCACTAAAACATGCGAACTGACAGGGTGTTGGGCTGGACTGTACTTTTTTTGGAAATAATCCACCAGTAGTTTTAATAATATTCCAACCCGCAGTTTTCTGACTGGACCCCTCAGAGCCCTGGGGTTTCCAAAAAGTCCATACTGCCTCTACAGTCAGTGGGGAGGCTGAGCAGACAGAGCCCAGGACCTAACCACCACCTGCCACACACTGCCTTAGAGCTCACTGGTATCATATTTATATGTTGAGATTCCACATAAAATCTCATCTGAAAAATAATCTACTACTTAAGATTAAAAGGCTCAAAGTCATTATTCAGGTTTTTCTAGAGACTTCTTTTATTCTATTTCCTTTCCAAACCATAAAATAATAATAATCGTAATAGTAATAAACAATTTTTGAAGGCTTATTGCGTGCCAAGAGTTTTCAATATGTTGTCTAATTAAAACCTTTTTTCCTTCTTTTTTTTTTGCAAATGAAGACACTTTTCTACAAATGAAGAAGCATAGAAAATGGTTAAGAAATAGCCCAAGATCTCATAGGTATGAATGGTAGGAAAAACGGGTATCTTTCTGACCTCAGATTCCAAGCTGCATAGTCCTTCCCGCCTCCATGAGACACTCCTGTGTTTCCACTTCCAGAGGCATCTCCAGTTTCTTACTCTTTAGCAGAGCATAGATAACAGACAGTCCCCCAGTCACCAACAGTATCAGGAACAAAAAGAATAAGAGCAAGTTAATTGTGTCCTCAAAATCCAAACAAGGGCTAATGTACAAGGGCTAATGTTTGTCGTTGCTGCTGCTATTGTTCTCCCAGGTTTAGTAGAGTGGGTGGGATTTCTATCACATTATTGCCACATAGAGACTTGAGCCCAGACAACCCTAAGGAGACCAAGCCACCAGGACTCCCCCAACCTCATTCAGCAGCCCACTGACACTCTCCAGGGCAGACTAGCACACCCTGCCCCCCAGCCCACCATTGTGCTGTGAAAATTGCAGAGCCCCTCTTTTCTCAAAGTGGCTTCCAGTCCCCAGAGTGATAACATGATAGCTTCCTTCCCTGGGTAGGAAATGAAACAACTTTGATAGGAGGCGGGAAAGCGTTTGAGTTGACAAGTGAAGTGATTTTTTAACCTTCCAAATTCAGTTGTTTGTGGGGGAGGAGTGCAAGGGTGAAGGAGAAAAGAGGCAGGCGTGAAGGCTTCAGCAAGTCAGACTTTTCAGGGGAACAAAGAAGGCATTTGTCAGAGCAGAGCTGTGTAAACCCACTGAGAATTCAGGCAGTTAGCACCTTGGTGAGCCCCTGCCTTTGCAAGCCGTGACCTAATTTTGAGAGATGCTGCTCCTATTGTTTTCTGGATAAAAGCAAGCAACAGCAAAAGCCCTCCTGGATGAGGCTTTGACGTCAGGAAAAATTATCCCAGCTCATGTAGCTATTCCCCTCTTCGCCCTCTCCCTGTAACCCAACCTTGCACCCCGCCCTCTCTCTTTCCTGTCACAAATCTTTGGCAGAGCTGCACATCTCAACCCATCAACACAGAGACGGACAGATGTGCTCCATCGCCACCTGTCCGATGTGGCTGAGACCCATGTGTAGCGCGCGTCTTTGCTAGTGGCCGAGCTAGGAATGTTTCAGTGCATTCTTCCATCCCAATTAAAATCCGGTCATGTTAGGGGCGCCTGGGTGGCTTAGTCGGTTAAGCGTCCGACTTTCGCTTAGGTCATGATCTCTCAGTTCGTGGGTTCAGGCCCCGCGTCGGGCTCTGTGCTGACTGCCAGCCCAGAGCCTGGAGCCTATTTCAGAGTCTGTATCTCCCTCTCTCTCCGACCATCCCCTGCTCACGCTGTCTCTCTCTCTCTCCTAGAAATAAATAAAAATATTTATAAAAAATAAGTAAATAAAATAAAATCCGGTCATGTTAGCCGCCTTTTTCAAAAGACCAGGAAAGGGCAGGGGGTTACCATAACCTGGGGCAAACGAGTGGCCCTCTGCAGACCCCATCCTATTACATAAAAGGTCAGTAATAATATGTAAGGAGAGGAGGCAAAAGCTTTAAAGATGCAAATCCTTCAAACACTCAAGACTTAAAATCAAAAGCACTGATATAGTGTGGAAGGCAAAGAGAGTAGAGATTCCCCTGAAGTTCAAGAGTCAAGAGTCTGTGCTTCTGAGGGGCTCAGACTTTCCTGCAGTGTCAGGCTGTGTGGCTGTCCGGTGGGAGGCACATTGTCCAAGCTAGACTCCCCCTCCAGACTAGGTGCATAAGGGGGTTTGGGGGCCATCATGTGCTTAGGTGGCCCAAGAGAAGGACATCTCTCTGAAGCAGTGGATCCTCCTAGATTACAGAAACTCCTCTTCATCTTGAAAAGTTACCACACATGGTCTCTCCTCAGTTTCAGTGGAAACTCTCTTCTCAGAGGTCTTCCCACAGACACCAATCCTCTAACCATCCTCCAACATTTTAGAGGCAGATATGCAGAGGTAGGGAAAAAGGACCTATCACTCACTTAAAATTCCTTTCAGCTTACATCCTCTAGAATCATCTACCTGGGACTGATCATTCATCCTATTTCTGAAGTAAAATTCCTGGGGGCACCTCGGTGGCTCAGTTGGTTGAGTCTGACTTCAGCTCAGGTCATGATCTCACAGTTCATGAGTTTGAGCCCTACATCAGGCTCTGTGCTGACAGTGTGTAGCCTGCTTGGGATCTCTGTTCCCCTCTCTCTCTGGCCCTCCCTCACTTGCTTGCGCGCTCTCTCTCTCTCTCTCCTTCTCTCAAAAAAAAATAAATAAACATTTTTTTAAAGTCCTGAATGTTAAGGAGAAAACATCCTTCAGCAGCTTTTAGCAGTACAGTCAGTATCACCAGTAGAGAAGGTACCCCCAGCCCCTACCCCCATCCAGTGTCTTAACCATGAGCCTCACTCATCAGCCTATTGAAACTGAGTGCAGATAGGGGCCCAAGTACCCCGATGTTTATAGCAGTACTGTCAACAATAGCCAAATCATGGAAAGAGCCTAAATGTCCTTTAACTGATGAATGGATCAAGAAGATGTGGTTTATCTATACAATGGAATACTACTAGGCAGTGAGAAAGAATGAAATATTGCCATTTGCAGCAATGTGGTTGGAACTGGAGGGTATTATGCTAAGTGAAATAAGTCAGTCAGGGAAACAGATATCATATGTTTTCACTCATATGTGGATATTGAGAGACTTAGCAGAAGACCATGGGGGAGAGGAAGGAGGAAAAAAGTTACAAACAGAGAGGGAGGAGGCAAACCTTAAAAGACTCTCAAAAACAGAGAGCAAACTGGGGGGGGAATGGAGGTAGAAGAGAGGGGAAAGTGGGTGATGGGCATTGAGGAGGCCACTTGCTGGGATGCTCACCGAGTGTTGTATGGAAGTCAATTTGACAATAAATTATATTTAAAAAGAAGAAAAGGAACTGAGTGCAGAGATCCAAAGACAGTCCAAGGGACTGTCAGAGGAGAAATTACTATGTCCAAGCTACCCTGGGAACCAGAGGTCCATGGTAGGAAGACGCAAGGACATTAAACACTAGAACAGAGGGCTGTGGCCTCACTGTGACTGAGGTGGAGACATGTGTCCGGCTTTGGGCCTGGTGTGGCAGGAGATAATAAAGAAGCAAGGCCCCTTACCCTGAAGGCAGTTCCCCTGTGGGGAGATGTTAGAACTCCCTCCTGGATCCTGATATAGGCATTCGCAAGATACTTTTTCAACTCCCCTTTTTGGTATAACTAAACATGGCTCTAGTGCTACAAAGGTGTCCTTTTCCATTTGATAGCACAAGAGATGAGAGAAACGTCAAGGGCCTCCCTGCCTCTTACTGCTTCTCATTTCCTGGTCTCACCACACACCGCCCGTCGAGTCAGTGGACCTGCAGGATCAGGCCTGGGTCTTATCACGTCTCGCCCAGCTTCTCCAACTCGTCAAATGGGCTTGGCTCATTCATCGCCCCGCCCGGCAACATGGCGCCCTCCATGCTGCCAGGACTGAGCTGGGCCTCAGTGTCCAGTGTTCTCCAGATCAGCTGTGGCACTTGGAGATCCATGTGGATACAATGCCTGCCTCTGGAGTTGCCTTCTGTCATGAGCTATCTGGCATTTGCCTTGCACTTTACATGTGAGAGAGCAGGTTTATATCTATTTCCCTACTTGAACCTCAGGGCACCCCTGTGAGGTGTCATTATCTCCATCTTACAGGAAAGAGGTGAGGCATTGGAGAGTAACCCCCCACCCCACCTCCACAGGGAAACACCTAGTCACTGACTGAAGCCAGGAGCTTGGCTCCTGGCTGGGTCCAGCTGGTGTCCCTCTGCCACCCTGTCCCTGTCCCAGACCACCCTTCTGTGAGCACTTACTTCCTCTAAGAAGCCTTCCTGTACCAAGCCCCAGTACTGTCTCCTCCATCTGACCACAGAAAGCTCATTGCATCTCTCAGTTGCCTGGTTATTCAGTCACTCTCTTGTTTACTTACCTTTTCAGGTGTGCACATATATTCTTTCCAAGAAAATTATAAACAAGGTGTCTGGCATAAGCTTTATTATACCTGATCCCTTTCTCCCCTCCCCCAACAAAACCCAATTAAGAGCGTAGGAGACATTTAACAAATACCGGCTGCCGGATGCATGAATGAATGACTTTTTTAATCAAATATAAATTAAACTGGTATCTCATCCAAAGCAGAACTTCTTTTTGCATTAACCCCTATAGAGCTTTTTCTGACAGCAGGAGGAGATCAGTGAGGTAGCTGGTCCTTCTGTTGCTGTTCCCCTGAAGAGGTCAATGGAGAGGAAAGTCTAAAGGCCTCTGACCAGGTGGATTGCCCCTGGAGTGAAAATTTGAGATTAAGATCACAAAAAAAGAGTAACCCTTCAAAGTTCCCCATTTGGAGTAATGATAATTAGAAGAGTAATGCTGGGGCCGTGCTTACTGCTTTGTTGTTTGGGAGACATACAGGAGGCTGTGTTATGTGCAGGGCTTCAGAGTCAGACATCCTGCGAGTTCCCGCCTCACTGGGTACTGATTGAATGGGTAACTTTGGGCAAGCTACGTGACCTCTTGTCCGTAGTCCCCTGACTTGCTAAGTAGAGCTGATGAGAGCATCCACACCATGGGGCTATTAGGAGGATAAAATGAAAGAGTGTGTATAAGGTGCCTAGCACCGTGTCTGATGCTTGCAATGTGTCCAAGGTGTGGTAGTGATTGTGATTGCTACCATAGACGCCCGAGTAAGCTTGATCCAGGCCCCCCTCTCCTGCCTAGGGTCCTGCTCATGACCTAAAGAAAGAAGCTTACTACCCACAAACCCGCAGAGACTCCAGCCCAGGTTCATTGGCCAGAGGATGTTAATTCCACATAAAGAAGAAAAAGACATAAAAAATACCGAGGCCAGGGGCACCTGGGTGGCTCAATCGGTTAAGCATCCAACTTCGGCTCAGGTCATGATCTCACGGTTCATGGGTTCAAGCCCCGCATCAGGTTCTGTGCTGACAGACCAAAGCCTGGAACCTGTTTCAGATTCTGTGTTTCCCTGTCTCTCTGCCCCTCCCCCACTCATGCTCTCTCTGTCTCAAAACTAAATAAAACAAAACAAAACCAAAAAAATGCCAAGACCACAGCCTGAAGAAGTCAATCCTTCAGTTCTGAGAAACCAAAATCCCAGTCTGCCAGTGACCCCCAGAACCTTAGATCCTTCTTATAGGAATTCTCCAGACAGATTAGACACCGTGTACGCCTGTCTCCCTCCTGGCCGGAGTTAATAAGGCCTTGCTATTGGAACAAGGTCAACTTTCCCTTTCCGCTTCATTCTCCCAATGGCATAGTGACTTCCTCCACCTTCTCTGAAATATCTGAATTCAAAAACATTAATTAGGGACTTCCCACGACTCTATGGAGGTGTCATGATTAGACCTATTATTACCACCCCAAATGGGAAAATTGAACATCTACTGTTTTATGAACCCTTTATCACAATTAATGCTGCCTCCAGAGCTTCCCATTTATTGGGTTCTCTGGTATAATCATTCCTTATATGTGTTTCAAGACCTTGTACAAGTACAAATAATTTAAACTAATTAGCTTATTATAAAAAAAGGAATGAAAACAAATGGCACATGAATGAATTGTGAGGTTTCATATGGAATTAATACCTTCCTAATACCCACAAATTTGGTAAATTCATTATGCATCTATAATCAAACCTGATGAATCCCCTAGATAATTCAGAAGTAATTATGCATGAACTGCTGCCACTTATTTTAAAGTGCTACCAAAATAAAAGATTTATCCTCAGGATGCAGTTAGACTCCAGGGTAACTAGCACTAACCTGACATATCCTGTCAGAATCAGCCATTAGAAATTACACTGCCTTTGCATCCCGATACCTCCCCTGACATCTGTAAAAAGCAGCATGAGCCTGAGAAACATTCCATGCTTGAAACATGGAGCCAAGCTTTCCCGAGGGTTTGTCTGTGGGATCTGGGGAGGATAGAAACAGATCCCCGGCTGGAATAGCCAGCAAGGCCCAGTAAAACCCTGCACAGCGTACACGGTCACAGATTCTCAAGAGCCATCCTTGATCCAGTTGAGTGAGGGAACAATTTTGTCCTGAAATTTCAACGTGGATTCCAGTTCTTTTCCAATACTACACACCTGTTGTGAAATCAGGGTTATGATTTTTCCAGGCTCATCCAACCAGGCAAAGTGAAATTTTCTACCTTTTAAACTACCCCTTAGCTTTTTATTTCTAGCTTTCTTAAAATATAACTCACTATTTTCAGATGTAACTCTTATTTGGTCCTATGTTCCTTAAAGAATAGGACAGTGTTAGTTATTACATCTAATTCCTATAAAAATAACAAATTTATTAAATATCTATGTGTTAGGCATTAACATGTCAGTAAATAAAACAGACAACTATCAAAGTCTCCATAGAGTTAATGTTGTGGGGGGGAGACCAAACGATAACAAACAAGATAAATAATATGTCAGATGGGAATAAGCACTATAGAGAAAAATGAAGCAAGTAAAGGGATATGGAGGCAGGGATACAGTGCAGGAGTGGAGTGCAAATTTTAAATAAGGTAGTCAGCCTCTGAGAAACTGATGACTGGGCAATGTCCTGAAGGAAGTGAGGAACTGAACCATGTGGATAACTGAGGGCAGAATGTCTCAGGCAGAGGGAAGAGCAAGTGCAAAGGCCCTGAGGCAAGAGCATGCCTGGTATGTTTGAGGAACATCAAATAGGCCAGAGTGACTGGAGCAGAAGCAGCAAAAGGAAGAGTAGGGGATGAACTTAAAGAGGAAGCAAGACCATAAAGGGTGCTGTAATTCATGAAAAGGGTTTGGCTTTTACCCTGAGATGAGAAACCTCTGGGTGGTTTTAAACAGAGAAATGACACCATCGGATTTCAGTTTTAAAGCATTGTGTGGATGCTATTTTGAGAAGAGAGTGTCAGGAGGCAAGAGTGTCAGAAACCAGTTAGGAGCCTCTGGAAATAATCTAGGTGCAAGATCATCATAACTTGGCCTGGTGTTAGCGGGGGCAGGGGGGGTTCATGGTGAGAAAGATCAGATTCTGAGTTTACTCTGAAGAAAGAAGAGTCAACAGGATTTGCTGACAGATTAGGTTTTGGGAGGGTTTTTTGTTTTTGTTTTTTTGTAATCTTTTAGGCTCTCAGAAGAGCACCTTATATCTAGAAGGTACCTGGTAAATGTTTGCTGAACGAATGGAGTAAACATGTGCATAAATGAAATATTCAAATAAGTTGGGCCTCACTTAGAGGGTTGGGGTTGAGTTTGATTAGAGGAAAAAGAGCATACCGCTTACAAACTCAGTCTGTCTCCTGGGGCTGAGTTTCCTTACCTAGTAGAAACTCATTAAATATTTGTTGAATAAGTGAATAAATGAGTTAATTAAAATAGGTGTGCAAGACCCAGGACTTTGTTTTGACTTCCAACTGAGCCCTCAGCAGGTAGGCACTGGGTCTGGGGGATTTTCTTTCTGTAGCCCCTGGCACAGTTGCAGGGGTAAGTCTGGGTTGCATCATTATTGCGAAATGGTGCCGAGGCCGAGGTCTCCTTTGGACTTGCGCAGGAAAGTGTCTTAAATGATCATCTGGCCTTCTGTTTGTCAGTGGTGAGAAGATGAGAAACATTTTGTAAGTGCTTAAATGTCATCATCATTACTAAATTGCTGTAGGAATAAAAATTCAGTTTATACTACTGAGGATCATTAAACCCTCTTCTGAATCTGATGCCAAAATTGAAATAATTGGCTCGTCGATGGTACAACATGGAATATAACTACATCGGCTGGTGGGGGAAAGTGTTGTTTCAACATGAAGAATGGAACGGGAACTTGGGTAGGTAGATTGGTTTTGTTGGCAGAGGGTTGCTGTGTTGCAATCACAATTGACAGCTCGGTTCATGATTAAAAATACTTGGAGCACAGATTTAGAGTTACAGGAAAACAAATGGATTTTGCAATTAAGCAAGAGTTTTAAGTCCATTGGATTTTTCAAGCCATGGCTAAATTCTATTTGGGGAGGTCAACTGCAGATCAGACATACTGATACTCGACACAGGGAAGGTACTAAACAAGAACAAAATAAATAACGAAAATAATAGATGGAGCTACAGTCCAAGAACAAAGATGTGTTTTAAATGAAAATCATTACTCACAGATGCTGGGATACAAACCCAGACGGATTCAGTGCTGACTCTAAGGTACCAGAGAGACCCACTGGGCGATCATCTCGCTAACCTGCAGATGCAAATGCTGACCTGGGGAGGTGGGGGTGGGGGGAGTGGGTTAATTAGCTGCCGGTTGTAAAGCATTATTGCTTTGCTGAGTATTATTATTTTAATAAAAGAGGCTCATGAAAACGTCTCTGGTGGTAACTCATGAGGAATCATTTTGAGGACAAGAGTACTCGTACATCATTCTGAGTGCCGCCTATGTATTTGAGTATCAACAAAAAATTTACTGTTTAAACATAAATCTCGGGAAGAAGCTGAAGTTAATTAAAAAGGTTTAACGGCATATGCATTAGTATTAGTCCTGGCCCTCTTTAGCATGGAAGGAAGGGAAGGAAATAAAACAAGGTATGTGAGGAAGCAGTCAATGTAGGCATTTAATTAAAAGTGGTCCAAAGCATAGGCAAAGATACCACCTTATCTGCCATTCAGTGCAAGGAGAGAGAATGGAAGGCAGGGAATGTTCCCTGAAGAGCTATTCGTGTTTTTAATTAACAAAGGCTCTGAGAGTCCTTCCTATATTCTTTTCTTTAGAAACCCAGAATTTCACCTTGTGTCATGACGCGTTCTATTCAGATGTGGGAGGCCCCTGGCTAAGCACTGTCTCCCAGCTTAAGTACCTAGCCTCTGATTTATGCCCAACTGTTACTCATTGATTGGTTCATCCACACCACAAATATTTGTAGAGCTCTCACTCGGCAGGATGCACGGAGCCCTGTAGACTGAGGGGCTGCCTAGATGTGCTCTCTGTCCTGTAGTGGCTCCCAGTAGAATGCGAAAGACTGGCTTCTCAACGAGCGGTGCCGCATGGCAAATACTAGGAGACAGATATGTATTCAGTATCTGGGGATCATAGATGAGGATGTTTGGGGCCCATGTGAAAACTAAGTGCTTCAATTGTCCCAAGCCTGTGACCACAGGGAAACCAACTTGGGGATATTTCATTTTCTTTTGAATTCTCATAACAATCAGTGTGTGCCTCCATCTTCTGGCCCCACTGCCATTCCTGTTTTCTCCTCTGTGGTTCCCAACCTGCTTCCCTGCTACACTAGCTTCAGAATATGCCTTGTTCATTCTACTTCCCCTCATTTATTCTCTCTCCCACTGTTTGGAGTAGTCTTCTCCCTTCATTTTCTACCTTTCCTTCAAGATTCACCCCAGGCCACATCTTCCATGATGTGTATCTGGACTCTTTTTGGCTGCAAGGTGCCTCATGGGACTTGGAATGTTTGCTATGTATCAAGGGGGCTGGCCAAAGGCACCAGACTCAAGCTATCTGTGGCCAGTACCACACACTGTAGCACTTAACGTATTGGATGTCTTTATAACCTACTGATTATTACTTGTTTCATAGGTATCCTTTGACCTTTCAACCTAAGGCTTTAACTCTTTGAAGCATTTAGTAGGAAATCATTAAATGCATCCTGGATATGGTTTTCTCTAGACCCACTTCAGTCTCAGCTCTTTGCCCTAGTTAATTCCATCCATTGTACCATCTCTCTGTCCTTCTCACTTCGTCTCAGATGTTCTGGGCATGACCACATCTTCCTCAAGATGTGAGCAACAAGCTCTTAGCCCTCCCCTGACTCCTTCCGTTTCAAGTCTTCTCCACTCCAGTGACTTCTGTCTCTACCCCTTCTGCATCTTGAAACATACAGCTCAGAGCTACTAAACATTCAGATTTTCAACTGTCAAAGTCCCTCTCTGTCCTCACCCATTTTCTCACTCCCTCTTCACCTGCTACCTGGTTTTCCCTCAGCCTTCAGTCATTGCACCCTTTCCCAATTTCTCACTTCCCTCCCTGGTTTTCCTAAGTCTAAGCCCAATGACCACACATTTTACCTGAACTGTTGCAAACATTCTAGAATTCCCCACCTTTTTGTTCTTCTACCTACTTGGCTTTCCAATCCCCTATTCTCAGGAGCCAGTATTCTCTGGATCCACTCCAAGTCTAACATGCTAGTCCCATAAACTAAGAGGTATTTTAGCCACTTCCCAATCATACCTTTCCCCCACACTGTCAGTCATCACCCCTGCAAGACTTCCGAAAGATTCCTAACTCAACATCTAGAGCATAGCTTGCCTTCTTACAAAAACTCTTGCTTTTTCTGCATTCCATGGACTGTAGTTGGCATCATGGCATCTCTCCGTAAATGCTCAGGATCACCTTTGATCCTCCCTCTCCTTCACTCTCTAGATCCCATTGGTCACAAGCTCCTGTTAACTCTGTTTCCCTTTCCTTCATTTTTACTGTCACCAATTTTGTCAAGATCCTCATTTAAGCTCACTGAGATTATTGTTACCTCCAAACTCATCTCCCTGTCTCCAATTCATTTCCAGCACAACCCTACTCTTTAATTGCCACATTGACCTTCCTAAATCATGGCCATTCTTTTCACTAATGATTCACTATTGCCCAAAGATCAAGCATATACTCTTTAGTGTAGCAACCAAGGCTTGCCCCATATCTTCAGTCTTACTTCCCACTACTTGCCTTTCTTGGAAGTGTGGCCTACTCTTCACCACTTCAGTGCTTATGCTATTCCCTCTGGCTGAAATAGCTTTCATCTACACCTGTCAAAATTGTCTTCACCCTTCAAGATCATCTCAGATACTGTCCCTCCCAACTGTTGATCTCTCTGCTGTGTTTTCCTAACATTTCTTTATAATTCATTTGTTCAATGAATATTTACTAATTATCTAGCATGTGTGAACAAATTTAATATATATTGTTTTATTTAATCCTCACACTCAACCTATGAGAAGGTATCATGAATGTTCTTGTTATATAAATAAGAAAACTGAAGTTAAGTGAGTTTAAATTTCCTGTCCAGTATCACAGTTAGTAACTGGCAGGGCCAGATTGCAAGCTTAATTCCTGTGCTCCTCAAATCATCTCCTTTCCTCCCTACCCCTCCTTTGTACAGTCTGTCTTGCACTGGGTGGAAAGTAAAGAAGGAAGGGAGGGAGGAAAGGAGAGATGGAGGGAAGGAGGGAGAAAGGGAGGGAGGGAGGGAGGAAAGGAAGGAAGGAAAAACAGACAAAGAGGAAGGCAAGGAGGGAGGAATGTCCAAATGCTTTTTTTTTTACTCTTCTAGATTGTAGGGTCTTTGAAATCAGAACCATACTTAATTCACCTTTGAATTCTTTACTTAGAGCTTTACATAGAGGAGATGCTTGATACCTATAAATAATAGTTATACTATTTAGAATTTAGAATTTTTAATTACAAGGTCATAAACCTTGAAGGGACATAAAAGCACTGTCACTCACCCCCTTGCCTCTGAGAGACTATGACTATGCTGCTTTCTGGTCCCATCCTACTGCCTTCTGTGTCATTACCCCCTAAAACTCCAATATGTCCATACCGTCTTTTCCTGCCAGGTCCTGTGGACTTTTCTGAGACTTCCTGTTTGCTTATGGCCTATTCCCTGTTAGCTTGGAGATTGTGGTCACCTAAGGAAGTCATACCTCTTCAACGTAGGCTGAGAGTTTGCTTGGAAAAGGCAGAGGAGAGGGAGGAAATAGAAAAAGGAGAACAGAGTTCACATTGCGTGCGTTTAGCTCAGGCTGGGCCAAATGGTGAGTGATCTGCTCTCACCAAGAGGCAATTTCATTTTCCCCCTATTCCCTGTTGGTGTCCTAAAGAAAACTCAGTGTTGTCTCCCAGGAATGCTTTGCCTGGATGGGCATAGCCGTAGTATCTACAGGGAAGCTTGGCACAAACAGAGCTTCTTGCTGGTCTCAGATGAGGGAACAGTGAGAACTAATCACCAACCCCAGGGAGACCAGCACAGGGAGGATTTTGACGTTGGTACTAGATAGCAGAGAAGTATCTGTCAAAATCTGTTCCTCGACGTGCTAACAAGGTTGCTGGCATTCCTTCTGTTCCTATGGGCTATGGAGATCTTCCCTTTGCAGAGAGGCCTTCAGTTGTCCATGAATAGTCCAGATGAGACCTGGACTCCATCTGAAGCTTCCAAGGACACCTGCACATTTCACAGAGAGACTCTTCCCCACTGGACACCTGCCTTTTGTGTAATGAAGAGAGGGCCTTTTCAGGGCTGCCACTTAGAATTGCAGAATTTATGCTCTAGCCGAAACACAGCAGAAGCTAAGGATATGCACATCCAAGCAAGGGAACTTGTGGCGAGAAGTTCAATGAGCATCAAATGGTTCTATATAGAATTGGAATTGCTCTGAATTCTAAAATATACTGTAAATTAATATTTAAATGGCACTCACCGTTTAAATGGTAGATATTCTGGATATGGGGGGGGGGTGAAAAAAGGAGAGAAAGACAGAGAGACTTGTGTTATGTAATAGGGAAATGGAGCTAGCTGCAAGGATGTGTTAGAACATCATGCACTCCCAATCTCCCCATAAGAAGCCAAGAGGCCCAGGGCAACTGGATGTCTCAGTCAGTTGAGTATCCAACTCTTGATTTCAGCTCAAGTCATGATCCCAGGGTCATGGGACCAAGCCCCATGGAATCCCAAGGTGAGAATGGAACCTGCTTAGGATTCTCTCTCTCCCTCCCTCCCTCTCTCTCTCTCTCTCTCTCTCCCCCCTTCTCCCCCTCCTCCTCTCCCTGGGCTTGCTCTTGCTGTCTCTCTCTCCTCTCAAAAAAAAGAAAAAAAGAAACCAAGAGCCTCTTGTTGAGTAGAGTCTTGGTGAGATATATCCCACTGCCTGGAACTTTCTTAGCTTGCAGTCTAGGTGGGAATAGCAATTTCCTACTCTCCTACTGTTACTAGCATCAAAGGTATCGTTTTACCTCAGATCTTTGTGGCCAAAACTTGTAAAACTCCACATGAGACCCTGAACCCTGATCTGATGAGAGTGGCAAAGAAAAACCTTGCAGCCACTTAGAGGCTCCTCTGAGGCAAGGCCTGGAGTAGATGTCCTGCTAAGCTTAGAAACATGAAGAGACTATAGCAGTCATCTGGGCAAGAACTGTGGTGGCTTGGACCAGGTGGTGGTGGAGGAAGTGGTGAGAGGTGGTCGGTCTGTGAATATATTTCAGCACAACAATCTATGTTGACAGATTGGATGTGAGTATGAAAAAAAAGAGAAGAGTCAAAGACTCTTCAGGTTTCTGACCTGAAGAACTAGAAGGATAAAACCACCATCTAAAAGATGAGGAAGACAGTGAGGAGGCAGGTCTGTGGGAAAAGATCAGTTCTCTTTGTGACATGTTACATTTGAGATGCCCTCTAGACATGCAAATGGAGATGAGGAGTAGGTAGTTGGATATAGGAGTCAGGAGTTAAGGGGAGTGGTCCAGGCTGTGGATATAAATGTGAAGGACATCAGATCAGAGCAGAGTTGGTGTTTAAAGCCCTAAGACTTGAATCTAGCCCAAGAGAAGAGATCCAAGGACAGAGCCCAGGGACTGTGCTGTAAAGGTCAAAGGGAGGAGCAAAAGCCAGCAAGGAAGAGAGTTCTGTGACCTAGGAAAAACGACCAGAGTAGGGAACTCAGAAATACTTTTTCATACTTGTCTCTCTCACGGGATACTCCTCACATACTTAGACATAACCATAAATAAAAAAGTTACTGTGATTCACCCTGAGATTCAGAAAGAACCTTTGTGAAATAGTATCACGTAATATGACAGGGTGTATCTTTAAGACCAAGTTGTATGGTTCAGACCAAGTGCTCTAGGGTGTATTTATCTGACTGCTGGACCTTCTTAGCCATACTTTTCAGGTGCAGGCAGCCCAGGAGGAAAAGCTTACTTAATTCAGAGGCCAAATTCTTCCCTCAGATCTATGCATGTAATATATGCAGGGAGCAGATTGGGATGCTTTTGATGTTGCTAATCTGAACTGACAGTCTGTTTGCTAGTTCCATATGAGGACGACTCTCAATTTGTGTGTGTGTGTGTGTGTGTGTGTGTGTGTGTGTGTGTGTGTAGTGTAGTGTAGTGTAGTTCAGTTAGTCTCAAAAGCCTTTCCCAAACCAAAGTGGGACCCTAGGATCCTCACCTCTCCATTGTCCATGGCTTTTCCTCAGGGTGTCCCAAGCCCATCTCCACTCGACAAATGATAGGAGCTTACAGGGACCGTTCAGCAGCTGAAAGGAAGTGATGGTCTCAGAAAATCATAGAGCTTCTTTGCCTTATTTTTTTAGTGCAGTGCAGGGGAAAATAAAACAGTAATGGCTTGGGAAGGTGGGAGATTAATTGTCTTCTCTGGGCACGTTCATTTCATATTCATTGTCCCAGTACTGGTCGTAATGAAGTTATTTAGTATTCATGCAGATGTCACATCAAGTTCCTCCATAGATGTTTTACTGTAATTTAGCATAAGTTAATGGATATCTATATTAAAGTGTTCCCAATTAAGCAAGCGGCCTTTCTATTCTACGGGCCAGATTGGATTGGATGGCCATGAAGTGTAAGCAAACTAAGCCTTCTCAGATCCCAGCCTCAGAGGTCAAACCTGAAATGAGTTTAGCTCCTTCTTGTGTCTATTTCACAAGAATCCTAGTGGCTCAAAAATAACTTTGTAATTGACTGATCCAGACAGATGAGTTGGAAAGTGGGTGATTGATGGGCCCAATATATCTGAACAAAATCAACACTAGGGAGAATACTAATTGCACAAGTCAGGCCAGCTAGCACAGCAGAGATGAGAATAGAGTCAGGATTAGCTGATCACATCTTCAGCTTGCAGAACCCTGAGACTTGCCGACAACTGTCCTGGGATGCAATTGGTGGTTGTTTAGCATCTGCCTTCTGAACTCTTCTGGATTAGAAGCTGCCACGTTGGAAATGGTTTATTGAGCTCAGTGGAGGTTACTTTTCAAAGCTTAAGGGATTGGGCTCCATTTAAAAAAAAATACAAACAACTTTTAAATTAGGTTTGGTCAAGCAAAGGAATTCTTTTTCCTTTATGCATACCCAGAAGTGGAAAAAGAAAAGGACCAAAAAATTCAAACAAAAATACAAATAGCTGCCTAGACTTTCATTGGAGATAGAACTGATTCAGTCAATACATAAGATTTCTTTTTTTTAAATGTTATCAAAAGGTCAGAGCCAGTGGCCTTTGAAGGCAAATCTCATCTGACAGAGGTGGCCCTCCAGAGCTTTAGTCTCCAGATCCATTAGCACTGAAGTGTTGCATTTGACTGGGCTTTGGGATGATTGGGGGCTGGCCAAGTCACAAAGAAACTGCAGACTTTAACAACACAGCCCAACACTGAGAGACACCAGCAGGACAAATGGAGATTCCTCTCATCTTAGTTGAGAATCTTAATTCATCCAACAACAACAACAACAAAATCATTAAATTACATTGTCCCGGGCCCTGGGGATACAATAGTAGGCAAAACAGAGGTTACATATTCTAGAAAAGGGGATGGGTAATAAATCAATATCCAAACTCTGTGCCTTCTGTCACGGGAGCTGTGGGAGACTGGACAATGCCTCAGGCGCCACTTGGTTCTTCTCTCATACAGTGGTCCTCCACATCAGCAGCCTTCTCACCAAGGTTTCCACGCTGAGTGGATTTCAAACCCTCAGCCTGGGCTTCCACCCACCATGGTTGACCTGTGGCCACAACTGGCCACCAAATGACCAAAATGATAAGAAAGTATAGGATAAGTGAGGGCAAGATAAAGAAGATGGAATCTTCACAGACTGTTGGGTTGTTCTCTCCAGTCTATCTAAAGTAAAACGGCTTCCCCTCATGTGAGTGCCTCCACTTTTTGCTAACATTGTTCTATATCCATACAGTATTATTTGTCTTGTGTAGACTCTTTGAGCCCAGGCCAGACCCACTATAGAATATAGAACAACTCTCTTAGTCTTAAGCTTAGTTGACAAGTAGGGTTGTTGAGACATGAAGAGTTTCTGGCTCTCCTAAGGAGACTGACTTTAGTTGCATCCAGAGGACAAACAAGTTTTTCCAACAACAAGGGGTGATGTAATGAAACAGGAAAATAGTGGAACTTTGGATTCTTCCAGAACAAGTGACATGTTTCTGGTCCAGTCTCTCTGACATGTTTTAGGAAAATCCTGTCAAGAGGAAGTGATCTTACCTCAGTGTTCTGAGTTCTCTGATTCTGAGAAGTCAATGCTGAATGCCAAAGCAAAGTCAGCTATCATTCCTGTTCTGATCTCCCCATTCCCAGTACATTACAATTCTCCCCACACACTGGAGGAGGTAGAGACTTCTTAAAGATTCTGGACCTTACAGATTTTGGTACCACACATGTGCCAGTAAAAGAGAACTCTGTCAAGCTCAATTCTCTTCATTCCTCAATTTTAATTCAAGTGTCCCATACCTCAGAGAAGCCATCCCTCTCTGCCCACTGACTCAGATGTCTCTCCTCATGCTCCCAGTGCACTCATAACATGTGTCACACTGTGCAGTGATCATCGATTTACTTGTCAGTCTTCCCAGCTACCATCTGTGTGTCCCCAAAGCCCAGTGCTAGCCTTGGCACTTTGTAGATACTCTGTAAATATTTATTGAATATATATATGGTTGGATGGATGGACAGATGGATGGATGGATGAATATATAGATGTTGGAGCTACTGAATATTAGTTTTTTGCTAAGGAAAACCCTTCTCTGCATTTTTATCCTTTTTAAACTGACCAACATTCAGGGGTAGCCAGCCTTAGGGAGAGAAATAGGTCCCCATTCTCCAAGTAGGATTTTATTAGCCCAGATACCACGAAGTCTTATTTTTCTCAGGATTTAGACATGATTCATTTTTTTTCTTTTCTTCCAACACTAAGAATTTAAATAAACCCATAGGTGGAATTTGCAAGAGGACAAGCTAGCTAAGTGTGCCTGCTGAGTTCTGAGCAAACAAGTTGGCAGAGACTTGGGCAAGAGGTTAGAGAAGAGAAGGGAGGAGGCTGACAGAGACTGACCCATCATACTAAGCAGGAAACATGGCATCTGCAGTGGGAACATGAGGCCAAGGGCCAGAGGAGGGTAAGACAGTCTTAGAAAGGCATCCGGAGCATGCAAAAGAGGAGTGAGCAGAGGGTGGTTCAGCATGATTCACTAATGCTGCTACTGCTAATTACTAAAATTTCTCAGTTACTCTGAAATCAGCCCATATGGAAATCAACACAGCACACCCATGAGGAAGCTCTGTTTTCCACTCCTAAAAATAGGTCCAGCTAAATATCCTACTTGAGGTTGGATCTAGATTTTCCAGAGTACAATAAGGAGATGAGAATAATGCTCTGAGGAATGAAGAGTAGGATCTGAGTCATCTTAGAGGAAAAGCATGCTCCCCAGCTTGCCCTCTATTCCTCCCTTGAGCAGGATTCTGGACAGGAGGGATGAGAAGAGGAAGAAGGAAGGTAACCTAGTATTGATTAAGTACCTACCTTCCTAAGGAAGGTAGGTAGGAGATAGGTAGGAGGTAAATAGGAAGAGATGTGAACCTTCACATATCCTTTCCCTTTATCCCTCAGTAATGCAATGAGAAAGATGTACTTGTGCTGTACATCACTCTCAATGTACTGACAAGGACACAGACTCAATGACATCAGTCAACTTGCCTAGAGTCACATAGTAAGCAGTTAAGCTAGGATTTAAATCCAAGCCTGGACAATCTGGACTCCCACTGTGGTGTTATCCCCAGACTCTCCTACTCTGGGGAGGCACAAATTGCTCATCTCATGAGGCCAAGACCATAACCAGCAGCAAAGAAAGGATCCCAGTCAGATACCTAGACTGCTACAAGAGAGCACTGGTAAGAGAGTTCTGGTAAGGGAGCATTAGTAAGGAAGCACTGATAAGGGGTGTAGAACCATAGCAGGCAGAAATGTTGGGTCCAGGAGAGCAACACAGAAGCCAAGAAGCCAAGATAGAACCAGAGGGCAATAAGATCTGGGAGGCAGGATAAAGTGCAGACATTCAACATTCGGCAATGTGAGGCAAATATTAATGCAGAACTTCCCCATAACTCATTTATGTCCCCCTAGGAACAATTCCAAGGTCTTGGCATTACTGAGCCCTCAATAGAAGAAGTACAGTAAGGGAGAAAGAGGAAAACTCATTTATAAGACACACAGGTGCTGCTTACATACATCCTCATTTACTCTTCAACTCTTGGAAATGGGTATTTTCTCCATATTAAGCAAAGATAATTAGTTCAAGAATGACAATAACAATAATGGTTCACATTTATGAAGTAGTCAGTACATGCCATGCCTTGTGTATACCTATTTAACCCTATGTCATAATTCTATGGATGTCTAAAGATAATGCTTTTTTTTTTTTTTAACAAATGAGAAAATTGAAATTTGGAATTTTATGTGATTTTCCCAAAGCCATAAAAATAATAAGTAATAGTGCTGAGATGTATTCCCTTGTCTGCCACACGAGGGGGACTGGCTTTTGAGAGCAGACTTTGACTCAGAGATATTCAAGTCTTATAGGAGACATATCACTTCCTACAGTGACCCCTCTCCCTACCTACAGGCCTGCTGGCCCTTCTTGTGACTTAAAATTATCCATGTTTATTCCCCCAGAATTCTTTATTGTTTTCCCATTGGAAATGGGAAACAAAGGAGGATGTCTCCGAGGAGAAGGGCAGGATCTCTCCTTCACACCTCATGCCTGGGCCACACTCTGCTCTTTACAAGCTATTTTTTACACTAATTGGCTCTTTATACCCTTAAACCAACCTCATGGTAGGTAGAGTAGGTATTTCCATCCACATTTTACAGGTAAGGAAGCTGAAGCCCAAGAGATTTCACAGCCTTACCAAATCTCTAGTTGGTGTCAAAGCTGTGTCTTAAAGCTAGGTCTGTCTGACTTTTGACCAAGAATCTCTGCTCTCTCCGCATGATCCGGCAGGGGTGCCAATCCCTGTGGATACACAATGGCCAGCTGAGAGGGCATCTCAGCCACTAGCTTTCTCCACCCTTCCAGTCTCTTTTCCTCCAACGGTCTCCTACTCCAGACCTTTAGTCACTGTTCAACCCCCTTTCCTGTGGCCCTTGAAGACACCCAACTCCCCAACCCATTTTAATGATGAAGCTTCTCTGTTCATTATAACCCTAATATAATCCTCAAGTCCAACCTCCATAGAAGAAGGGAGGGAAAAAACTGGAGATAGTGATTTGCTCTGGACTAGGAGGGGCTATTCCTTTGTCTTTGAGGTTTAGAGCATCTTTTACAGTGAGGAGAATTGTTCTTTGTGCTCATTCTCAAACCCAGCCTTACTCCTGATGAGTTTAGGAGCAAGTAGCCCAAAAGCTGGAACTGTCCCTACTTCCTAACTAAGTGTAGCATCTATAACTAGAGGCTGCATGAAGAGCTGTGTTGGCTTTCTTCCCTGGGTGCATAGACCCTCTCCCCTTTTCTCCTCATAGAAAAATTATCCCCCCTTGCAGACTAAAGGGGCAAAAGGGATAATGGAAAGAACACGCCCAAGGGCCACCATAACCAAGAGGGTCCAAACCTGTAGCCCAGGGCTGAGAGTGGCTTTTTTGGGAAATCTGATTCTTTCCTGGACAAGGAGCAAGTCGTCTCAGGTGGCTGTAAATGTGGTGTGAGAAGAGGTGGATAAGGGAGAATTTTTATCCACCAATTTTGACTGGCAGCAACTTTGATTCCTCCCAAGTATACTCAGGGCATGGCTAAACAAAGATGCCTAGTTCCTTTAAGTACTATTTTTAGAAAAAAGCAAACCTTAAATACTTGGGACCCAAGGGTCAAGCCTCATTTCCTACACAAAGCCCCCTCCCTCCAGCCTCCCTCATTCATGTGGCCCTTCCTCTCAACTCCACAAAGCTGTTCCACCCTTCCCATTTCACCCACCCTCTGAGCTGATCACTTGCTTCACCTTGATTAGGCCCAGAGTTGTCCCAAGCATGAGGAGTGAGGCCAGATATGCATCCATAGAGGCCATTGACTATAGTATTGTGAGGGTCACAGGCTTTGGAGTGGAGACTCCTGGCTCTTTCTCTGTCCAGGTGTAAAATGGAGGAAAAAAGCCACCTTCTTCATTTAATTACTGTGAAGACTAAATGGAATAGTTCATGTCAAGTGCTTATCACAGAGTCTAGCACAAAGTACATGCTCAATTGGTAGGTCTCACCACTCAGTAAGAGAAAGTTAAGTCAGGTCCATTCCCACCTACATGTTGATAAAGCAGTATAGGCAACACATAGAGTCTGCATGCAAATTGGCCTTCTACATGGGATTGATCCAGAAAGAGACTGTTTTCTCTTTGAATGGGAGCTTTGGAGGAAGCTAAGCCAGTCCACTAAAGCAGACCTCCAGAGTAAGAGAGGATTATCCTGTAGCAAGGTCTCATTCATGTAGAGTAGCCTGTACTTGCTGACAAGATGGAAGGAGACTAGAAATGGTGTCTGAACACGGACATTGCAGCAGGAACATGCCTGAACTATGTGAAACAAATCTCTATTGGAGACATCCATCCCTTCTATGCTTTACAGGTCTACACTATAGATAAGTTGTCAGCACCCAGGTTCTGCCCAAATAAATATATTGGCTGGTACAAAAATAGGTACTGATGGATGATTTAAAAGGAAGACAAGATAGTGTTTAAACTGAAATTGAACATCTAAGGAGTGATTTTTTTAAATGTTTATTTATTTATTTTGAGAGAGAGAAAGCACAAGCTGGGGAAGGGCAGAGAGAGAGAGATAGAAAGAGCGAGGGCAGGGGAGGGGCAGAGAACAGGGAGAGAAAGAATCCCAAGCAGGCTGTGCTGACAGCATAGGGCTTGAACTCACAAACCATGAGATCATGACCTGAGCTGAAATAATGAGTCAGATGCTGAACCAACTGAGCCACCCAGGTGCTCCTAACAGCTAAGGAGTGATTTTTAAAAAACGTTTAGATCTCAGTAGCATAGGAAAAGAAGGACCAACGAGGAGTTACAAGAATATTCGTCACATCTGTAGCTGGTATGCAGTTGAGGAGGCTGGGAGCTGTCCAGGGTTCTCACAAACATCCTTGCATCCCCTGAGTGCCCAGAGCACCGGAGGCGGAAATGAGGGGGCTCAGATGAATAAAATATTTTTCCTGGATTGTCCAGCTAGAGAGAGAAGCTGGATTCAGAAGTATTGAAAAAGTATGCAAAATAAGAAAACACAGATAATTCTACCCTTGGCAGGATGCATCGACCCTGACACAACACTCTAACGATTTCCTCCCTGCGTAGAGTGTATGCCAAGGTCAGCCCACACCTGTCGTGAAGTGGACACCCGAACTGTAATGCACTGTCCCTGAGTGGACATGCAAAAGACTTGGGAGAGGGGCGCCTGGGTGGCTCAGTCAGTTGAGCGTCCGACTTCGGCTCAGGTCATGATCTCACGGTTCGTGGGTTCGAGCCCCGCGTCAGTCTCTGTGCTGACAGCTAGCTTGGAGCCTGGAGCCTGTTTCAGATTCTGTGTCTCCCTCTCTCTCTGACCCTCCCCTGCTCACGCTGTCTCTCTCTCTCAGAAATAAATAAAAATAAAATTTTAAAAAAAGACTTGGGAGAAATGGAACATGAGGAAGAAGTACATGTAAGAAAGCTTTACAAGGTCCCCCTCCAGTTTGGCCAAGGGGCCTGGACACGGTGCTCCCACTCACTAACACTGCTTCCCCCACAGGCCCATTGTAGGCAGAACAGAAAAGAAGTTGCACAGGGAAAGTGGCCTGGCAGCCGGGAGGGGGGTGATCAAGCAAGGATGCATATAAGAAAATAATCGCTCAGTGCTGGGAGTAGGGAGAGGGGAGGGTAAGAAGGTAATCTGTGTTATTGCCAATGTGTCAGTCACAATTACTCAACTAGCGAGAAAAGTAATAAAGTTACATTATTCACACATTACGTGGAACAAGCTATTCAATGCTGCCTTCCTCCCAGCCAAATATTGTGATAATTTTAGAGATCATAACTTAATTGAACAATGAATTAATAATCTCATGTGTGGACATTTTCCTTTTGTGTGTATGAACCAAAAAGCCTGAGGTTTTCTTCCCCTTCTCTGGGCCACACAGCAGTCAGTCACTGAAGCAAGACGCACACAAATTTCTCACCCCAGGGAGTGACCCACAGGGACAATTCTTTATTTGTCTGGGACTTCTTTAGCCCACAATATGAGCCCAGGTGAGAAAAATCCAGTTTAACAGCCATAAGACATTGCTTGATATCAGTGGTTCCCAAAGTCTGGTCCCCAGACCAGCAGCAGCACCTGGGAACTTGTTAGAAATGCAGATTCTTGGGCCTCCTAGGCCTCCTGAATCAAAATCCCTGGAGTGGGGCCCAGAAATCTCTGATAGCCTTCCAGGTAATTCTGATGCCTAGTAAGATTTGAGAACTACCACTTTATATAGTCTACGTGGCTTGGAACCCAGGAGGGTGGGGTTTCTGCCACTCGGAAGCCAGCCTTTTCCCCAAATGGTTTTCATCTAGGATCCTCCACTTGGGAAAAATTGCATAACTTCACCTGAGCTTGTTCATCTGCAAATAAGAATAACAATTCTTGCCTCTTTGCCAGATTGTTGTGGGGATAAAATGAGCTAATGGATTTGCAAGTGCTATGAAAGCTACAAAGTGCTACACAAAAGTAAGGGATTGTTATTATGTCAATACAGGAAAAGGCTGTGACTGTGTGACATGCACTCCCTTCAGCTACAGATGCAAATCATCTCAGGGTGAATTGTCTCCACCTGCACCTGCCCTCCCTCCCCTTCTCTCTCAAGACTTCTCTCCTCATCTCTCTTTGTACACACACAGTTATATCTGCTCTGAGCACAGCCAATTGGAAGTGTGGTTTGGGGAAGAAGGAGAGAGAATCTGCCCAGGACCTTTTACTTCTACATATGAAAAATTTCAAATTGTCTGCAAATAGAAAAATCATGCTGCAATTTGAGAGGACAAGTTCCAGTGTCTTACTACCTGCTTCAAACCCTGATTCCAACACTCACCAGCTGTGTGGCCTTCAGCAAGCCACTCCTGACACACATTTCCTCCTGTGTAGATTGGCAGTAAGAAAAGAACATACCTGATAGAGATATGTGAGGATTGAATCAGATAATGTTAGCAAATTCAGGCACCTGGAGGTTGCTCGATAGCAAAAAAATAAATGAATAAGCAGATGAATGAATATTGATTGAATGTACAGACTACTGAATGAAGAGTAAAGATGAAGTAGCTGCTATGGCATTGTGGACAAGAAGAGAGGCTCAATTCCATTTTGTGTGTGTGTGGGGGGGAAATACTGGAAATGGTGGAAGCTAACATTTAAGGCAGGACACATCAAGGAGAAAGTCTCTCTCTCTCTCTCTTTCTCTCTCTCTGTATCTCTGCCGATCAGTCAGGGAACCCCACTAGAAGAAGTAGAGCAGAAAGAGAGGGATGTTGAGGGATGAGCAGACCTACAGTGCAGCCAGTCACAGCATCAGAGTAGGGACAGGTTCACCTTGTCAGGCTACTGTGGATGCTGACAGTAACTTGAGTCCAGGCCCTGTGGGGTTGAGAACACAAACCCAAACCACTGGACAGAAGGGTCAGTCAGGAGTCAAAGATGAGCCCCTTTGCTGAGGGCAAGGCCTGCTTCTAAAAGTTCAAGGCCCTGGAATGAGGCGCCTGTAGGAGGCCATCAGTCAGCTAAACCAAGATCAGAAACCCTATTCAGGGGCTGGCTCCAGAGAGAAGTAGGGAGGTAAACCAGTCACTGCATAAGAAGAAGCCTGGAAGCCTGGTCTTATAAGAGACTCCATCTCAGTGGAGTCTTTTCCACACTGAGGTCAATGCTCTTACTCACTTCCTCACAAAATCCTTGAAATCAGTCTTCATAGTCAACAAGGAGCAAACTAAAGATAAAAGGAATGAAAGAGGGAGAGATTCTCACCAATTTCTAGAATACCTGCTTCAGTTCTTTGCTAAGTATTAGTAAGCCAGAGCATGCCCCTCAACTTCCTGTCGAGTCACTCAACTGCTGTAGCTGTATCTATAAAGAATAGCACCATAGCCAGCATAAAGCATTCTGGGGAGGAATGAACCCCATTCCCACGTAACCCCCCAACACACACACACACACACACACACACACACAGCTTCCGCTCCACCTTACAAACATCTTTGATAAGTTTGAGGACTATCCCTGGGGTCCTAGGAAGCAAATTCACCAGCACCTTTCCAAAACCAATTCATGTACCTGGAAATGGGGCCCTTTAACACCAACAAGACTTTGTATTCTGTTCCACATTAAACCTGGCATCCCAGGAATAAGCTGAAGCAAACAGGGTGACTCTAACCATGTGTCCAATGAAAGGGAGTGGCCTGGAAAGGAAGTGATTCTATCAGTATCCTGGCAGAAAACAGATGACACATGTGAATTAGGTAATCTGGAGAGAGTTTAATAAAGGAACTGTTTCCAAAGTTGTGCTCAGGGAGTAAACAAGGAATGATAGAGTACACTGAGGCTAGAAAGAGAGGCAGACCCTACCACCCCATGCTTACAGGGGTGAGGGAGGGGAGTGGTTAATAGAACAAGGAAGGAGAGCATCCCAGAGGGTAATCTCCTTAACAAGAAATTGTGAACTTCGGTCTAGAAACAGACCAGCCCCTGATGATCCCACAGAGAAAGATCCACTGGAATAAATAGTCTAGCCTCGTTGTCTTTCTTCCCTCCAATGTCCTGCCAAGGCCTCCTCATTGGCCAAATCCAATCCAAAACCTATGGCAAGGAATTGTACCGATGGAGTTCACACAGTTCAGATTCCCAGGGCATGGGGCAGGGTGGATGGATCTGGAGAAGCAAGTAGAGGGTACTTTCCAGCACGACAGCCTTTCCACCCCTAGAGAAAGCAATGCAAACAAAGCCTTTTTCTCGCAGCTGCTTTTACTTCCCACTCACTTTAGCCATTTGGAAAGAAAAGTATCATGAGAGGCCCAAGAAACACCCCTTTGGCCCGGAAGTCCCTCAGCTGGTCCCCCCAGCCCTCACCCCAGAGCTTCACCCCAGGAAGCTCATGAGGCTGGCAGCTGCCACTTATTCACGAGCTGTTTGGATCCCCACTGTGCTTCCTGGGATACAGACATCTGCTTGGCTCCAGGCAGCATAGTGAACTCCTGGTCTTCTTCCACCCATGTGTGCATAGCCTTTGTCAAACCAAGCCCACACAGTGGACTCTCACTAAAGAAGAGCTCTGAATCCCCCAGAGAGCAACTTAGTCAAAGGAAATATGAAACACTCTCTTTTTGTTACAGTCCTGGTCCAGAAACAAGAAGTATGCACCATGGGGGGTTGGAGATAAAGGAGAGGAAAAGGGGAAACTAAAAGGCATTTTAATTAAAATCTTCAGCTTGCATTCCATGGCCAGTCATTTCTGGCTCCATTCATTAGGGTATGCCCTCTAAATGCTCATTATCAAAGATTCACAGGTTGGATGCCTTTGCTGGGTTGGGAAAGTCGCCTCCCTGCTACAACCAGACACTTTCATGACATCCTCAGTTGCTCAGGCTTTATCCAGGATAGACCCTATAAAGGAGCCAGGGCTGGGGGCAAGCAGCTGGCACCAGATTACAGGCTGGGCTCAGGTAATCTAAAGTCTAAGAGAATATAGAGTGCTCGGTATTACCATCCCAGTATAGGGGGAGAGGATGGCAATCTAGTTTCTATTTTCTGGTAGGGAAAGAGGAAACAAATATATACTGCCCCAAGGAACATGTAGATTAGACCCAGAAGGACTATAGAAAGGTCAACAATAGAACAAACTGTTGAAAAAGAATTGTGAGATCACCCACCTTTGCTGTGAGAGCTGCAAGAAGGAAATACACTGCTTTTCCTGTTCAATAGACTTTGATCAACTGCCAACTATGTGCTCTCAGGGTACAGAGTCTAGATCTCGAAACCAAGGGGTAGAGGGTGGGCTAAGTATGTCCACACAGTCACCGGAAAGTGGGCTACTTGCCCACAGAGCCCAGGATGGTGTTCCAGCAGCCAAAGGAAAGAGAACATTTCCTTCTCAGACCTTCCCACGTTCCTTCTTGTGGAGAAGGTGAGGATTGGCAGCATTCAAAAGGGGAGAGCAAGGGCTTGATACATTGAGCAATGAGATGATACAGGTAGGAAGCTCTGGAAAGATAGATAGATATGTTCAGAGAAATACCATAGGCCTGATCTTGCCTGCGCAAATGCTCCCCGATATCCCCAAATTAGAACCATGTTTTAGACTTGTTATTTCATGGTATTTAGGGCTTTTATCCCTCAGAAGGCCTATTTTCTCATTAGAGTTATTCAGCAAGCCTGCGAGGTCAGTTGGGCTGCCATCATCTCCATTTTCCAAATGAAAAGATCGAGCTTTGTCTTGTCCATTTGGGCTGTTATAACAACTTACCATAGACTATGTGGATTTAGCACCAGAAGTGGTTCTGGAGGCTGAAAGTCTGAGATGAGAGCACCAGCAAGGTTGGATTCTCAATGAGGACCCTCCCTCTCCCTGATTATGTCCCACACGTCCTTCCCTTCCTGTGTGGAGACAGAGAGAGAGATCTTGTTTCTTCCTCTCTTTATAAGGGCTCTAGTTCCAGCATGGAGCTCCACTTCATGCCCTTATCTGAACCTACACATCTCCCCAACTCCCACCTCTGATACCACCACATTGTGGCTTAGGGCTTCAACATACAGAAGCAGGGAGACACTTAGCCCTGCTCAGTAGTGGGAGACACAGGCCTCCCAATTCCTGGCCCAGTATTCTGACTACAGTGCCACCCCCCCATCCTGTCATACACCAAGGAAGGAAGCCCACTGGGCCCTGTTCTCTCTGAGCATCTGACATCCCTCTAAGCCTGCTGACACCCCTCCCCACAAACAACATCCCTTCCCCTTCACCCTGCTGCCTGCACCATCTCCCTTCTCTCGAGCTAATGAGGCAGCAGGCCCCATGCAGGGTCCCAGTGACAGCTGCTAGGAGCATGTTTACTGAAGCCAACCGCTGGACCTGACAAGACGTGTTAATTAGGAGATGATGTACCGTGGTAGGACACATCGGCCACATGGCAGCCGGACGGGCAGCGTCAGTCACCATGGAGCCAGGGAGGCTGCCATGCCATTCCTAATTAAGGAGAAGCTTGTCCTCACCAGGTGACAGCCCCAGACTGGGGGAAGACAGTAGCACTGGTTGTCCCAATAAGAGCCACCCTGAAGCCTGCCCAGCAACAATAAGGTTTGGCTAGAGGGCTGCCTGTGGGAACAGAGGTGAGCTACCAGTGCTTCTGCCTGGCTTTCAAGGTCCTTTGCAACCTGGCCTTAACCTACTTCTCCTTTCCCATGGCCCCCAGCAATTCCAGGCATCTTGCTCAATCACCTTTCCCGAACAGGCCCCTTAGCACTTCTGTGAACTCCTTCAATTCCCTAGGCCTGAAATTCCTCTCTCTCTTCCCTCCTTCTCCTTATATTGAAATACATATACAAGTTAAAAGTTCAGCTTAAATGCTGCCTTCTTATAAAAGCTTCCCCTCATTCCTTCATACACACATCTCTACACACACACACACACACACACACCTTCCTTTGAGGGTGGGTTCACTATTTTGCCATTCTTTAATTGTATTTATCAGTAGGCTAGCATGCACCGGTACAGCAGGACCAGGATCAGTACTGAACTATTTTTATACTGACTGGTAAAGAGTAACTATTCCAAGGCCCCTAACCCAACAGGCTTCCACTATTCCCAGACCTTGCTTGAAGATACACCCTTCTGTCCAGCTCCTGAAGAGTTATGCTGGCCGTAAAGGACTCCTCTTTGATTGGCCAATGCACAGGCCATGTCAGTGACTGAATATTTGAATATCAATCTTGTTCATCAGTCTGGTATCTATCAAAATAGAGTGTGCTATTTCCTCTGTTAGAATGTCAGCCTCTGTTCCCCCAAGGGGTCTATGGTTGTACATTAAGCTCAGGCCCATTGATTTCAAAGAACTTGGCACACCCCACCAAGGTCCCCTTGTGATGCTGAGTCTCAATCCCCTGAGGGTCCATCCTGGACCCAGGACTACAGAAATGTATTTCCCAGGGCCAATATATGTGCCCTAACCGTACAGATAGTTCCTGCCCCAACAGCTTTCTATTCCAATATACATTCCCCTAGTCATTGAATGAGCACATGGACTACACCTACTGTGTGCCCGGAAGTAGACTACAGAAATGAAAAAGGCACAACCTCTCACCACAGAAATTCACATTGTGATGGAAGTAGATAAGAAAACAAATACATTCAGTACCGCAAAAAGGCTGTTATAATGAAGATATAAGAAAGGATGAGCCGTGTTCTGTGGGATCTCAGGATAAGCTCGTCCTCACTACACAGAAGAGACAGGGTGGTTCTCAGGGGCAGGATGGAACTGGCTCTTTCTAAGGACAAATAGAAGTTTCCCAGGTAGCAGGTGGGGGAAAGCTGTTGAAGATAGAATTTCACATACAAAATATGCAGTGGTTAAGAGGGCGTAGAATGGTCAGCAATGTCCGGAGTGGCCAGAAAAGGAGGGGCAGAACATCAAATTGAAGATGGGGGAGGACTGTGAGGATCATGCCAAGGAGTTTAGCCTGTCAGCAGAGAGGAACTGATGGAGGTCTTTATGCCAAAAGTGACGAGATCAGATTTGTCTTGTAGCAAGATAACATGAGTGGCAGTGCAGAGACCGAGTTGGAAAGGAGGAAAGATCAGGCAGCCTGCAGAATTTGACTGAAATGGGTTTTGTTTGTAACTCATTTCTTACAATTACTAACCCGGAGGTTTTTGCAGAGCTTTTTGGAAAGGAAATGTCACTTGTTTCAGGTCATATATTCAAATAGTTTTCAGAGATCCTATCTAAAGGTGACTGGGAATAGACCTGGATTCTAGCCTAGTCCACGGCTTACCTCGCTGTGTGACCCTGAGCAAGAAAATTAACCTCTCTGGAAGAAGTCACTGGAATCATGCACTAACGTAATCCTATACTCAGATCAAGCAGGGTACAGGGTAGGAGCTGTTATCCAGGGCTCACTAGTGTAGGAGCAGAGGAGTGATTTTTGTTTGAAGCAGGGTGGAGAGATTCACCCCATTCTCTGCAACAGGGTAGGGTCTGACTTCCCAAGGCCTGGCAAGCTTTCATGATAAGAATGTAGGTTGCCCTGCTTTCTAATAATCAGGGACCTTTGTGATGAGTCATTAGGAAATTCTGTCAACAGTCACCTCTGCTTCAACCGCCATCACCCTGCCCCACCCCAGTGCCCACCATCCTCACCTTAGTAGGTCTTGAAAAAGTACAGGCTACCTCCCTAAGCCCAGGGTCAGTATCCAAGGGCCCCCTCCACAGCCCCGCCCTCACAGTTGGCCTCAAGTCAAGCATCTTGAGGTCGCCCTGCATTACATCATGACAGATGTTATTGATGCTTGGGAATTACTCAGCCCTTTGAAAAATCACAGCCACAATATTTGTCTCCATTAACATCCATGGCAGCACTTCAGTGAATCAATAGGATACTTAATGCTGAATTACACGACATGAGCAGGCAGCCTGCCTCTGCGGAGCATAATCTGTCAGGTGAATAACATGGGAGAGTGTTCCAAGCCCACAGTGAAGGTATGGGACTGGGAAGGGGAGACCCGCATTTTTACACTAGCCTAAATAAGCATTTGTTTACCTGCTAGAAATGAGCCACAAATTCTTGGGCTTTCCAATTATAATTGCTTTTTAAGCACCTGATGTTGCTTTCTTCATCTTTCTGGTGCGATTCATGCTTCACGGTCTAAGACAGATCTGGGGTTTTAGTGTTTTTCCTAGTGGAAATCAGAGGAGAAGAAAAGAATAATCTGTTTAGTGAGAATAACAGATGATCCCAGCTGCACAAACTTACCACCATTTTCTGACCCTCCTATCCTTCATCCTGGCTTTTTCCCTTTACGTGTCCTTGTCCTTCATTCCTATTGATTTGACCGAAAATGCCATTTTCCTTGTTAGTAGCCTGACCTGTCCTCCAGGGATCTCAAAGCACTAAATCAACGTCCATCAACAGCAGGGATGGTCCTTTCTTTAACCAGGCCACAGGTGAAAAAGCAGCCATTGCAGATAAAGAAGAAACTAGGTCTTCGGCTCTCCTCATGTGAGCTTCTGTCTCTTTGATTCTGACTCATTCAAGCATTATTTACTGAATTCAGACAGCTTCTCACTATTACTTTCTCAATGGACTGAAATATCTACCTGTCAGCCCCTTCAGAACTGGTGGGAGGGGGGGAAGATTGGGGAGCCATAACTTGTATTGCTGGTTCCAACACAGGACCAAATACATGGAAAAGGACTTTTCTGGTTGGTTTGTTCATTTTCTTGAGGACCTAGAATTTCACTGTATGTCTTTATTTTCCAACTTGACATTTAGTCAGTGAATTTCTCCTTATCTCCTTTGGCTGCTCTGTTATTTTAAGAAAGCAAGAGGGGATGCTCTGGGGATGCTCTGCACACCCCCTAGACCTGAGCCCAGGAACCTTTTCTTTTCTTGCTGGCCCATCTTCTGAGGCCCCTTTTCCCTTCCTCATCACTCTTAGCTAATTTCTCTTCCTTCTTCATCATTCAAGATTCACACAGATGCTTTTCTGATTATTCCAGTGGCTGTAAAGTCTCTTCAGTACATCAAGCAGTCTACATCAAAAAATACCAACATAGCCTCTTCCTTCAAAGACCTTGGAATTATAGTGAAGGAGCAATAAGCTGAGAAAAGCACATTGGAGCAGATGCCCATGGAGATGCAAGGGAACTAAGAGTCCCCCCCACCTTGATCTATTTGTGCATAATCCAGCCTGAGACCATTTGCTGCTCCAATGCCGCTCCCTAGGGGGCTTGCCTTTTACACCATTAAGGAGGGACATGATTTTCGGTGAGGCAGAGACTGCGCATGTGCAGATGCCCTTGGCTTCCCTCTTAAAGGACATGTTGGTATGTCTTCCTCCGCCCCCACCTTGTAGATGTGTTTAGGAGGAGAGAAGAAGAAAGTTGTCCTGCTAGTGGGTTTTGGCTATGTCACCGTAGACAAATGACAGCTCATTTCTGTTTTTTTACCTCTAATTCTAAACTGGAACCAAAAGTTGTCACGAAGATCAAATGACACAATTAGTAGCTAATACTTGCAAACTATAAATGTGATATGAATGTAATTAATTAAGAGCCTGGACTCTGGAAGTCAGATTGCCTGGGTTAGAATTCTGGATCCACCACTCCTTAGTTGTATGAACTTGTGCAAAATTCCCTTTCAGAGCCTCAGTTTCCTCATTGTAAAATGGGGACCCAAAGATCATTGCTTTATGAGATCTATTATAAGGATTAAAAGCATGAATACAGATAAAGTATTTAGAACAGTGTGTGGCATGTCGTTAGCATATAAAAAAGTGTAGCTGTTGTGATTATTTCCTGCTTTCAGAATTTGAGGTCTTGGGAGTCAAGGAGGTCACCTCCCCTTAAGTGCAATGAAGTCACCAACTTAATTGCCTTGGTACCTGATGAGAGTGCAAGACATCATGCTGTGATCACAGGGGCCTCTGATTGCTGCCCCCGGGGTGGGGGCTGGGGTTATTTGTAGCTGCCCTCCCTCCAGAGAGATCAGCAGCTTCATCACTTTGGAGACAGAACCAGCTACTGTCTTCCCACCTGCAGCAAGACCTTTGTCCGGAGAATGGATTCTCGAAGTTCAGCGTGTGATAAAAATTTGTCACCATTTTTAACAGCATTTAGAAGGCACCTTTAAGAAGAGTAATTAAAACAGTACCCAGAGGTGCAATGACTTTCTTTAAGAACACCAAGTTCTCCACTGGAGAGTCTAGCACGTGAACAATTACTGTCTGCAAAGCACCTTGAAGATCCAGTAAGAGCCACAAACCCCAAGAGAGTGTAGCAACTGTAGCAAAATACTGACATAAATGTAATCCCAGATCCCTTCTCTAATCTGTGCCTGGGCCCAATCCCCACACCCACCAGCACCCAGCCAGCATATGCACAGTACCTCAGAGCTGTCCACTCCAGAAATAACTGCAAACTACTTCCCTCACCCCTGGGTCCCCAGTTCTGTCAACAGCCAAAAATGAGCATTTTTCCACCCCTAGTGGACAAGATAATTATCTTCATAAGGTTTAAGAAACATGATGATGTATCTCATTTTATATAGCACATTAAGGTTAGAATTTAGTGCAAGGCAGTAAAACAAATCTAAAAATATAAGGTAATATAGTAAAATCAATAGGGATTATTAGGAGCAAAGTGTTACATCTGAAGCGATAAAGCCTTGGAAATGCAAGAAAACAATGTTCTAGTAAAACTATAATAAATGACTATGATTTAATCACTTGGCAAATAACTTGGTTATTTCGATAGGTTTTATAGTTTTGTGGTGTAAAAAAAATGCACATTAGGGATTCATCCAACATGGTTCTTATAAAGAGTGTATCCAAGAGCAGTATCATTTTGGCAATTTATGCTTTTAAATAATAGTATATTATTTTCTACATAGATCTACTTTTTAAGCCTCTCACATGCTTTTAAGATTTCACTTACCATTAGGCTATCATTCTGCAGATTCAAGTCTTTGAGCACATGAAATTACATTATTCACTACCTTCTCCCACTTCATAGAACAGGCAGGCTTGGGAATTCCTAGAGGAACTTGATTTTCCTAACTGTTTTTCCTTTAGCTGGGTACTAATTCCAAATGTTAGTTTAGCAAATAGGAAGCCATTTTACTTGAAGTTCGCATCACCCATTTAAATAACCCAAATCAAAAGGGGCTCTTCCCATCCTCCACTCGGAGCGGTTCCAAATAGTCAAATGAAGATTGAACTCTTGATTTAAGTAGCTACATCTTGGTGGTAATTAACATGTACATCAAATACTTTTTTCCCCTTTGATATGATATGGTACTAGAATTTAAACCCTGATGAAGGTGCCAAAATTAACTGCAATGGGAAATGAATAATAATTCTTTCCAGATGACTTTGCCCTTTGCATGAGCTCACATTCAAGCCCTTTACCAGCCTCTGTGCTCTGCTCTTAAGAAATCTGCAAGCCAGGCACACAGGTCAGCTCCAAAGATCCATGAGTCCAGGAAAAAAAAAAAAAAAGAAGAAGAAGAAGAACTCTCAACCCCATGCCCATTTCTCTATATGTTCTCAATCTGTCCGTGGGACACAGCCTTCCTCGCTAATCTCTTCTCTAAGAAAAAAGTAGAGCTCGTCTTCTCCGGGTTTGAAAGATTTGTAAGAAGCTAGAGAAGGAATTTAAAGGGAGGTGTGAGTCAGGAAGAAGAGATCAAGAGACCTGTAAAAGGCATTTGAAGTAGGCAGGAAGAGAATGAATGGAGGACTAGAGGAGAGGCTAATTGTAGTTTCTCCTTGGTGTAAAAATCCCTCCATTTAACCTTCTAAAGGAGGGATTCTCTATTTTTGAGGGTGATGAACACTTGAGACTTGAATTAACGTATTTCTTTCCAGAAATGCATACACAACACACATGTGTGTGCAAATACATACACCATCGTGTATGAAGTGTATGGACCCATCCACGGACCCAGAAACTTCCTGTGCAGAGCTACTGCCCCTTACAGATTTGGTCTACTACTCTTCATTAGTGGATGCCCATGGAATTCACAGTCCCTCTGAATGCTGGGCTGGTCAAACGTATGTTTGATCCTGGGTGCTACATTTTTAAAACGATCTGAACAAAGAAGAGACTGGTGAATGAAGAATGATCAAGATGGTGACGAGTTTAGAATCCAAGCAACAATTAAAGTAACAGGGGAAGTGTAAAACTGAAAGGAAATGTCCTAGCTGATAAAAATTTGAAGAAGGAGGTGGCCTCATTGGGGGTTTTGTTGTAGTTCTTAGTATAAGAGTCATTACTAGAAAAACCATGGTTAGTCAGTAGAAGGAATAATCTTCCCAACAATTAGAAGCACCTCTTTGCAAACCAGTCTTCACAGAGCATCTTCTAAATTATGAATCAGATCATGTCACTTTCCCATTTAGACCCACTCAGTGGCTTCCCACCACTTAGGATAAATGCTCAAGTCCCCCAGTATGGTGGGTGGGCCCTAGACTATTTAGCCTCCACTTTCTTCTCCAACCTCCACTCCTTCCATCCTCCTCCTACTTGATTTTTCTCCAGGCCATTGGCCTTCTTTAATGTGACAAACTTGGGCTCACCTCAAAGCCTTGCCATCTCCTGTGTGCTCTGCTTCAGATGCTCTTCCCTAGAAATTTGGAAGATGAATCCTTCTCGTCACTTCAGTCTCAGCTCAGTTGTCACCTCTTTAGCAAAGGCTTCCCCAACTGTCCAACCTAAGTGGTCCCCATGCCCAGGCCTTCTCTGCTGTTCTGTTCCATCGTGTCTGATACATTTATCACCACCTGAAACTCACGTTTATTTACTTTTTAAATTTCTGATACTTGCCCCCCCAAGTAGAAATCAAGATCCATGAGAACCAGAGCCTTATCTGGCTTGCTAGCTTCCAGAATAGTGCCTGACACATCGTAGGCATTTATTAGATATTCCTGGGGTGGTCAGATGAAGAACCAAACACTGGAACCTCTACCCCACGGGGCAATTAATGAGTATTCCACCAGGAGAGGCAAGCAGATCAAGTCACAGCCCTTCTCAGAGATGCTCTGGGAAGGCTCCTTCCACTGGATAGGTAAATTGAGCCAAACTCTAGATTTTAGTTCTGACATTTGCATATTTCATAGCCTCATGCCACAGACTGGGAAGAGCATGAGCTTTTAAGTCAGACAGGCCTGGGTTTAAATCTCAATTTTGCTACTTATGTGTGGTAGACGACTCTGGGCAAATCAGTTCCTTTATGTGGGTTTCAGAACTCCTCATCTAAAAACTGAGAATAAAAATACCTGTCTTGCTGGGTTGTGAGGCATATTCAAGAAGGTACCATGTGTAATGCACCTAACACAGTGCCACACATCTAGTAGGGATTACACAACGGCAGTGCTAGTTATACATCGTCATCTGCTCGACAACCCATAAACATTTGATAAGAAGGCTGATTTGTGGGCAGTATTCAAGCTAGAAGAATTTTAGAGGGTGTTTTCATTTCCTGAGAAAATAATATGCCTCTGCAAATAATTTTTGAAAGCAGCTAAGTGTAAATTCTGAAAAACAGAAATCAAAATGAATGTCCAACCTTGTACTTCTGTTCTAAATATCAGCTTACCCATGCCCTAGACAAAGCTCTGGACTTCGCTGTAGTAAATCTGGGGCTCCTCCTCCTCCCTCCTCTCCTCCCTCAGAGTTAAATGAGAGAAAGGAACCATGTTTCTTTAGTGACCTGCCACCTAATTTCTTGGCATGCCTGCCAACCACATCCATGTCTGTTTGGTGATCAGAGCAGCTTTCTAACCTGCAGGTGCCCCAGGACTATGGCTTCTGCATGGCTGGGCTAGGAGGACCTCCTCCCAGAGCTCACTTGGAAAATCCACAGGGTTATTGGCCTGTGAGAGCCTCTTCAGACAGCACCTTCCCAAATCCCCATTGTCTGTCCAGGCTGCCTTGAGAGGGATCTCATCTGGAAGAGAGTATGATATAGTGAAATGAACACAAAGGTTTAAGTCACATTAAGATAAGACTCTCTCACTCTTATTTGAAATTTAATCTTCAAACCCCTCTGAGCCTCAGTTTTGTCATCCATATAATGGCAGTCCCATCACCTATCCCATCCATTTATGATCAGCAACAAATGGGATAGGGTATCTTTGGCACCAGATTCTCAAATGTTCACTCCCTTTCCTGTCGTTCCCATCTCATCACCACCGAAGTCCCGGTCTCTCCAGAGAAAGAGTTTCTGGGACACCTCTGTGCCCAACCAGTCTAACAGGAAGGTCATCACTGAATCTTACCAAACTCCCTCTTTCTATGTGAGGCTTGATGTTGGCCATGCAAAAGAAGGCGGCCACAAGCTTTAAAGCAGCACACATTGTGTTAAGAAGTCCTCAATCTTCGGGCACCTGGGTGGCTCAGTCGGTTAAGTCTCCAACTCCAAACTCTTGGTTTCAGCTCAGGTCACGATCTCATGGTTCATGTGTTCAAGTCCCACTTGAGGCTCCATGCTGACAGCACAGAGCCTGCTTAGGATCCTCTCTCTTCCTCTCTCTCTTCTCCTCCTTCCCTCTCTCCCAAAATAAATAAGTAAATAAACTTTTTCTTAAAAGGATCATTAAGGAAGTCCCTAGCCTCACCGTCTTTTCCTCTCCTTCCCTCGTCTCCCCTCGTCCCATGCTAGCTGCTCTCCCACCCATTCTCCCAAGCCCCCTTTCCACTAATTGGCAGTGCCACCTCAGGAATATTGCTTCTGTGCCTTCAGCTACACCATCACTTTGATGGAAGACTTCCTTGGAACACTCCCTCCTTCATCAGCCACTTCCACCCTCTGCCTTGCACCCTGAGCCATGCGGCAATGCAATCACTGTGTCTGTGTGAAATGAACAGAGAAGATAACACAATGTCTCATGGCCAAAGCAGTCATGCGTCTCCCCCCCAAACACTCAGACTCCACTCCCTACTCTGCCCTGTTGCCAGGGGCATACAAAGGAGTCTGCTCTCCTGACATATGACCATGGGGTTTATTGAGGAGAGTCTGCAGGTGGCAGAGGAGGCCACAATACCCGTTACCTGAGAAAGACTGCAGCTGCCAAAGGAACAGTTGAATGTGGGGCCCGTGGGGCCAAAGGGAGTGAGGCTGGACCAAGCCAACACCTCGCCTGCTGGTGGAGCTGGGGTAGGGGCTGATGGGAGCAGTTACCAAGTGACCCAAAACTTTAAAACTCTGCCCAGCTTTTGGAGTTGTCATCATCGGGGTCCATTCTAACTGGGTCCATACTCAGTCATAGCAGAACCAGGTCACTTCAACCTGAACACCTCCAGGGTTGGGGAGCCCTCTACCTCCATACACAGCCCACCCCGGGTCCTGGCAGACAGGATAACACAACAGGAACACAAATTGTAGGGGCACCTGGGTGGCTCAGTTGGTTGAGTGTCTGATTGTTCATTTAGGCTCAGGTCATGATCTCAGGACTGTAAGACTGAGCCCCACATGGGCCTCCATGTTGAGCACAGAGCCTGCTTAAGATTCTCTCTCTCCCTCTCTCTCTCTGTCCCTCCCCTACTCATTCTCATTCTCTTTCTCTCTTAAAAAAAAAAAAAAAAAAAAAAAGGAGCACAGGTTTTAAGTTAGACAGGCTTGAGTTCACAGCCCACTAACTGCGATTTTGCATATTACTTAGTTTCCCTAGTTAGAAATCTCTGGTTTCCTGCGGGGCGCCTGGGTGGCTTAGTCGGTTAAGCGTCCGACTTTCACTTAGGTCATGATCTCGCGGTTCGTGGGTTCGAGCCCCGCGTCGGGCTCTGTGCTGACTGCCAGCTCAGAGCCTGGAGCCTGTTTCAGTCTGTGACTCCCTCTCTCTCTGACCCTCCCCTGCTCACGCTGTCTCTCTCTCTCTCCTAGAAATAAATAAAAAATTTAAAAAAAAAATTAAAAAAAAAGAAATCTCTGGTTTCCTTAACTGTAGAGTGGGACAATAAAAAAAAAAAAAAACCCATCTCTTAGAGCATTGGAAGAGTCAAAGAAAACAAGCAAGAAAAGTGCTTTGCATAGTGGGCATTAATAACAATCATAGAAATGACCATAAACATTTGTTGAGGACTGTGTCAGGAACTGGATTAGGTACTAGGAATATGGAATATGAAAAAGATACAGTTTCAAGGTAGAGAAGATGGTCATGGTCATAAAAGCAGGTGATGGGGACTATGGGAGCACAGAGCTCTATATTACAACAATTCTTCCTTATAATGCAGCAGAATCCATTTCCTGGCCCTCTACCCACTTTCCCAAGTTCAGCCCCTCTGGAGCATCTAAAATCACTCGAGTCCCTCTTCCACATGACAGCCTTTCAGCCTCCTGAAGACTGCAAATCATGTCCTTGTAAGTCCCCTTTTCCAGGCTAAACAATCCCCATTCCACTCTAACAATAATAAACCCACCTTATCTTTCTATCTGCCTTTCTCCAAGGAACAAAAGGTGTTTTAGCAGCCCTGGCTCATCTATCTGCTCAGCACCACAGGTCCACGAAGAAAGGAAGATTCACCCACCCGAAAGCAGACCTGACACCGAGAGACATTCAATTCCATTCAGTCTCCATCCTNAACTTTGGCCAGTGAGGCATCACTGCCCAGCTCATAGCATCAGGCAAACAGAAATCCAGGGGGAATCTTTGAGATCACCGGAATGAGGGGTTCTCAGCCCTGGTTTATGATAGAATCATCTGAGAAGTGTTTAATAGAGACAACAATGTCCAAGCCCACTCACCCACCCATGAGAAATTCTGATTTAATTGGTCTCAAGGCCTGAGTATTAAAATACTTTTCAGATTCCCCCAGGGCATTTTAATACATAGCCGGGATTAAAAACCCATTCGTCTAGCTCACCTGTTCCTTCTGCCCTTGAAACAATAACCCAAAGAGCAGAAATGATCTGTCCAAGGTCACCAAGCTAGTTACAGGAATAGGAGTACTGACTCCTGCCTTACAATCTGGTTTCTTTTCCACAAGGCTACCTGGAGGCTAACATCTCAACTTCACACTAGAATCCCACGTGTGTTCCATTAGATGCTGTAGAGACATAGATCATGGATCTAGCTCCTCCGACCCCTGAGCACCCCTGTGTTATCCCCTTTCCTCTTTCTAGGTCTGATCTATTCCTCCTTCACCTCTGTATCCCAGTCTTAAAATGTGGTGTCAAAATGCCATCCTCAAAGGGAGATCTCTCTTCAGTTTTCAGCCAAACTCTCTTCAGTTGCTCTTTGAGGAAAGAGCCTCATTATAAATCAAGAACCAAAACCCATTCTTAAAACCAGATTAAGGTCCTGAGCATTCACCAATGTCTCTTTGGAAACCAAACCTTCAGGTCCACTCTCCTGCTAGATTAAGGCTGGGGGGAGGAGAAGAACAGTATTAAAATTCCAGAAATATAATCTGTAATAAATACGTGTTATTTTCTGGCCAAGGTAATGCAAGGGTTTTAGTCCCCAATGTGATGGAGCTACTTTACATTTTAATAAATGCACATTGAGAAAATAATATTATTGCTCTGATACTGGGAGATTATTTGTGAACATAAAATATTAGAACTTGTCAGGAAGGCATTTATTTTCTTTCTCCTTCTTTCTCTACTGCAATATTCTTTCACCTAATAGAAGATGATTGCAAAAATAATTATATCAAACAGTGGCCAACACACACAAAATAAATGGGAAAAAATGAAGGTTATCTGGCATGAGATTGCAAACATGAGAAAGGGAAGGAAGTGTCGAAATGGGGGGAGATAATTGCACATCAATCAGAAGATCAGAGAGTGGGCAGAAAAAAATTAAGGGGATGGATTGGCTGCTGAATGTTCCGATCCCAGATGGAAATCAGAACATGGATCGGAACTCATTAGTCAAATTATCCATTTCCTATATCTATGTGGAAAAGCCAAAAATGTAGATGGAGTTCTGTGTTTGAGAAAATAATCTAACCTTAAAACGCTGCCATGTATGAGCCTGTAATCACGAAACATTAGGATCCATAGACAATTTCTGACCTTTCTTGAACCTGCAGAATTCTGTGTACTTACACATACACATGAAAAGAGATCTCATGATTTTTAATATAAGTCTGAAAGAGCTGTTATCAAAAATATGGGGCGCCTGGGTGGCTCAGTGGGCTAAGCATCTGACTCTTGGTTTCGACTCAGGTCATGACCTCACAGTGCCTGAGTTTGAGCCCTGGGCCAGGTTTTTGCTGACAGCACAGAGCCTGTTTGGGATTCTCTGTACCCCCCTCTCTCTCTCTGCACCCCCATCAAAAATAAATAAGTATTTTTAAAATATGTAAAAAAAAAATTAAAAATTAAGAGCTACTAAACTGGTCCATCCCCTTCATTGAATGAATGAATGAATGAATGAATGAATACTATTCCCCAGAAAACAGTTTGACATTTCTGCAAAAAGTTAAACATAGAGGTACCATGTAATCCGGCAATTCCACTCCTGAGTATATGCCCAAGAGAAATGAAAACCTCTTTTCACACAAAAACTTTACACAAACATTCATAGAAGCTTTATTTGTAAGAGCCAAAAGGTAGAAACTCAAATGTCCATCTCTTTTTTTAAATTAGAAACAAAATTTTTTACATTTATTTATTTTTGAGAGACAGAGAGAGACAAAGCACAAGTAAGGGAGGGGCAGAGAGAGAATGAGATACAGAATCTGAAGCAGGCACCAGGCTCTGAGCTGTCAGCACAGAGCCTGAGCGGGGCTCAAACTCACAAACTGTGAGATGATGACCTAAGTGAAGTTGGATGATTAACCATCTGAGCCATCCAGGTGCCCCTCAAATGTCCATCTCTTGATCACCTGGGTGGCTCAGTCGGTTAAGTGTCTGACTCTTGATTTCGGCTCAAACATGACCTCACATGGAGCCTGCTTGGGATTCTCTGTCTCCCTTTCTCTTTGCCCCTATCTTGCTCCTGCTTGCTCTCTCTCTCTCTCTTTATCTCTCTCTCAAAAATAAATAAACTTTAAAAAAATGAACAGAGTAATGATACTACAATATGGATGAGTCTTGAAAGCATTATGCTAAGTGACAGAAGGCAGTCGCAAAAGGGCTACGTGTTTTATGATCCCATTTCTCTGAAACATCCAGAATAATCAAACCCATAAAGACAGAAAGTAGGTTAGTGGTGTCCAGTGGGGGGTAGGGATTGGGAGTGACTACTGATGGGCACGGGCTTATTTTCAGGGTGATGCAAATATTCTGCATGAGTTAATGGTGATGATTGCAAAACGCTATAAATAAACTTAAAACCCACAGATCCATACATTTTTAAAGGGTGAATTTAAGTTATGTGAACTATAGCTTGTTTCTTAAATGAGCACACTAAAAAAAAAAAGGACTATCTCCAATAACATACTCCCACATGCACCAGACAGTAGCAGAGACAGATAATAGAGGAGCATAGTGAGAACAAGTATAAGACGGAGAAAATTAATCCAAATTAATCCAAACATGTATTTATTTATTCAAAAATTGATGGAGCATTTATTATATGCCTGGCGTGCCTGGGCCCCAGTGACACCGTAGTGAACACACAGACACACTCTTGCTCTCTTGGAGTGACATTCCAGTGGAGGGGGAGACAGTTCACCAAATACACAACAATTGTTCCATTACAATGAGAGAGGTGAATGAGGATGAGAGAGCAAGAAAAAGGTAAAGACGAACCAGAGGTGAAATGAGAGTGTGTGACGGGGCCTGGGGCAGGGGAGCCTTCCTGGAAGAGGTGGATATGAATGGGGTAGAGCAAGCATGTTAAGGAATTGAAGATCCATGTGGCCACAGGCACCAGAGAAGGACAGAGGGACGTAACAGGTTCTAGAGAGACAATAGAGACCTATCGCCAAGGACTTGGGTCTTTAGCCTAGGCTGATGTCAAGCTGAGGTGTGATCTGTCCCCAGTGCATCCCCCTGGCTGATCTATGGAGAATGGTTTGGGGTGGGGTGGTGTGGTTCTGACCTGCATGCAGAGAGCATGAGAGGCTAGTGTGATCTTCTCGTCATGTTGCCACGGGACGCCTGAGTGCTTGAGTTGGTTAAGTGTCTGATCAGTGAAGGTCATGATCACGGTTTGTGTGCTCTCAGCACAGAGCTGGCTTCAGGTCCTCTGTCCCCTTCTCTCTCTCTGCCCCTCCCCAACTTGTTCCCTCCCTCCCTGCCTCCCTCTCTCTCTCCCTCCCTCTCTCTCAAAATATATAAAACTTTAAAAAAAAGAAAGAGAGAGAAAGAGGAAGGAAGGAAGGAAGGAAGGAAGGAAGGAAGGAAGGAAGGAAGGAAGGGAGAGGAAAAGAAAAGAAAAGAAAAGCAGTCCAGGGACAGAAAGCACCCAAATGCATACATCCCAAAGAGCAGCCGACTGTGGGATACTTAGGAGGACACAGGAAGGCAAATCCGGGCTAATTCTGTTATAGCATCCGGACTGGGGCATGTCCTTCTCTCTGCCACAGCTTCAAGAGAGGTAGGGGAGCCAGAAAAATGGTAAAGTGAGAATAAGGACAGTGAGATGGGGCACATGAAGATGGCCTGTTGTCCCCAGGGTCTGGTTTGAAGACGCGTGGCTGAAAGGGAACATGGCTTCAGTGTATGTGCTCAGCAAGCATACAGACTGTGGAATCAATCAGATAGAGGACAACCCTTGAAGTCCGCAAGGAGCCTAAACCCACACAAGCCGTTATCCCTCAAAGGTATTAGAAGCGGAACATGTTAACAGACTATAGAAGGAAAATAACGGAGAAGGTTTCCATGATGCTAACGACAATAACAATAGCTACTGTTCATTGAGCATTGTGAGCCAAGAACTGGGCTAAGTATGTTCCATGTATTACCTCCTTTAATTTTCCCCTGATCCTTGGAGAGAGGCCGTATTATATCGCCACGTTTCAGACAAGGCCATTTGAACTCCGGTTAAGGCACTTTCCCAAGTTCACAGGACTAGGAATAAGTGGAGCCAGACCTTACCATGCGCAGTCAGTGTCCCCGCCCGCCACGCACCTGCCCTCAGCCCTAAGGCAGCCGCCCTCTTGCTCTGAGCACCTCCATCACAGGTTGTCTGAAGCTGTAAGACATGTTTGGGCTCCTCCCAAATCTTGAAGCTCTCTGGCCAAAAGCCCCAGCCTTCAAATCCCTGCCCGGGTCAGCTGTGAAGTTCAAGAGCATCTTGGGCTCCTTGAGGAACTGATATTCTCTGCTGAGAGTGGAGCTCCTGCCCATGCCTCTGTGAGCCAGAGAGCCCACTGAGGCCGCTTCATGTGGCCGTACAGGCAATGGCTCCAAGAGAAATGAAGAGCCCTCCAGGTGACCACAGGAACAGCTGCTTTCTCTTTCCCTTGGCCCCATTCATAGTCCAGGCCCCTTCACACCCCATTTGATGATAGCAAGGGAGCCTTCTGCTTGTCAGGTGCTTTACAGCCCACAGAGTCACACTGCAAATATTCTCTCTTAGTGAATAGATGGGGGTCAGTGAGGGGAAGGAAAACTTCTCTAGGTCTTCCAGCTGGACTAAGAATTACATTTGCATGAGACAGATGAACAGGAGGGGAAAAAACCCCAAAATTGTATTACATGCCCACAGAAGTAAGTGAAATCGAGACGTAAAGAAATGATCGGCACCAGCAGGTTTTATACTTTTTAGACAAAGAGACAGTACATTTGTGAGGCATTTACAGGATAAGGAAAACACGTGTTGGGGCCAAGGTAGTAGATTAGTAAAAAGTAACAAGGTTTATTTCTGCAGTTGTTTTTTGTTTTGTTTCATTTTGTTTTTACTTTAAAGTCATTCTCTCTGGCGATAAAGATGTCTTTTTACTTCTTAGTAGAGGGAGGACATTTTCATATGGGAGATTTGTTTCCTGATCTCAGAGGGGACAGAGAAGGATCTGAGCATTCTTGCACAGGTATTTCTTATGTAACTTTTATTTAAAATAATATGTCTGAGTGGTACATTTGGGGAGGCTGCCCTTGACCCCTACATCAGTTTCTCATATCACTGGCTTACTCTGTTACCCAAGTATGTCCCTTTTGTCTCAGAGCCCAGAGGTTCATTTGTGAATAAGAAGCGTTGCTTAGGAAACTCCATAACAAAATTCTCTTAACAGATGGGGCATCCAAATGCCTCTCACTCTGTTGCCACTCTTCCAATGTTCTTCTGAAGAGGGATGCAGTGTTGGATAAATGTCTAAGAGTACAGGTTTTGGAGTCCAGCCTAGCTCCACCACTGAATAAATGTGTGACCTTGGTTGGCCAGGTTACTTCCCTCCCTGACCTTCAGCTTCTTCATCTGTAAAACAGAAGTGATAATAGCATCTTCCAACAACATTGGGTTCTGAGGATTCACTGAAACTGCCTCCATAAAAATCTCATCTTTATGCCTGTCATCTGGTAAAATTAATATTAGCTATTATTAGTATTGATTAACAGGAAAGAATGGCCACAATGAGTTGGAACAGTGCTTCTCAACCTCTGCTGTATATTAGAAATCCTCATTCGGAGTTAACCCCACACCAATTAAATAGAAGCTTGGTGAGAGAACCAGTCGTCCGTAGTTGTCAAAGCTCTCAGACGATTCCAACACGCAGCCAAAGTTGAGACCCACCAGAACATGCTAACCTAGATTCCAGTTCCTTCCCAGCTCCAGCCAGCTGAACTGAACACAAGTTAAGCCTTCGAGGTTCCCAAGAAGGAGCTGAGCTAAAGGTGAAGCTGTCCCTCAATTTCAGGCACGTTCAAACACAGTCACCCGACTCTCTCTCCAAGCCCGGGCCCCAGCATATGCCTTTCAGGGAGCCACTCTTGACCTCAAGGTCACTCTAGGTAGGGTAAGAAGGAAACCTTCCTCAGGCTTCTCCCAAGGCAGGGTGGGAATAGCTCTTGTCAGCTAGCTGTCACATCCAGCACGTGACAAAAGGAAGTCATGCGTAATAGACGCTACATAAACAATATGTGATTAACCCAGCCTGGCGGGGGGAGGGAGTTGGGGAGAAGACTCACATCAGCCCTCCTAGCAAGAGGCTAAACTGAGACATTAAGGAAGCTACCCAGGGTCTCTCAGAAGCTGCCCCTTTCCTCTCAGGCCCCCTCCTGGAGTCCCAGCCTCAGCAGGAGTGATGCGCATGAAGGAGGGTGGCCGGTCCTCAATTTAGCTCAATTAAATGTGGAGTTAGAGTTGGCAGTAACTTTAGCCCTGTCTCCATGGGAAATTTTTCCAGTTCTCCTACAATACTGATTGCATTTCTCATCCATAACTGACCCACTGGCCTGAGGGTTTCTGTTGCGTACCCCGACAGCGATCATTTGTTTATCAGGGGCTCAGAGCTTCTTTCCCTCGGCTCAGGAGCCGCTAGACCTGAGGTTCTTCCTGCTTTAGGCATCAGTCTCTCCACTGGGCATCCCCACTGCCCATCCCTGCACCAGAAGCACACTCCATGCACCTAACTGCAGTTAGGTGCCAGGAAACTGCAAATCACAGGCGCTAGTTACCAGCTGGCAAGTGGGCTCAGGGTCTTCCCCTCCCGGTAGAGTTCCCTGTACCACCCAAGACCACCATCCCCTTAGGCAGGAGGGAAAAGTAGGAGCCAGGAGGCTCTGGATGGACCAGTGCGGGGTGATTACCAGCTCAGAAAAAAAGCAGCTGTGATTAAGGCCATTTGGGGGAGGGGAGAGATGTTTTCCTAAAACACCTGCCTGCAAACAAACTCTAGTAAAGCCAGACGTGCACCGCCCACAGACACAGGAAGGGCACCAGGGGCTAAACCAGTCAAAAAGCAAGGTTAGTGAATTTAATGAGGTGATCTTAGGCAGCTTAATTCAGCTCGATAGCCTGAGGCTAGAGGAGGGGCCCCGCACAGGAAGACAGGAGTTAAGGCTATGCTAATTTCGATTTCACAAACGCCTTTGTTATTCAGCCTGCCCAGTGGAGGGGTGGCTCCCTAGGGGCTTCTGAGACATTCCCCCCCCCCATTTCAGTAGCTTCCAGCCTTTCTCTCCCACCTACCTGGATCAGCACAGCCCATCCCCACCCCCCATCTGTGTTCCTGGAAGTTGGCACCCAGCTCAGACTCCACAAGGCCTGCCCCGCCCCATGGGGTGGTCTGAAAGGTGTGGATGGAGCAGAGGCACCCCATCTTCTCTCCCTGCTGGTAACACACTGGCCTAGTAGGCAAATAGGCTGGCAAGAAAGACTTAGGAGAGATCACCGTGGCTCTTCCTGGCCCTGGTGGTTGCTGCGCTGGGGCTGGGTTCATTTTCGAATGGCTTTTGTCCATTCGAAAGTGGCTTTTGTCCGCAGTGAGTGATGATCTGGATAGTCCTGTCTTTGGGCCGTTATTGGTTGCAAGCTTTGGCGGGCAGCACCCGTCTCCCTTCACCTGTGCACCCAGCAGGGCTAGGACTCAAGGGGACAAGATCCTGAAGGGAAAGGAGGGATGGCCCATCCAGATGGATTTGGCCCTTAATTAAGCAAGGAATGGAAGACTCAGTTTCTCCGTCTGTAAAATGGCTAATTGCCAAAGACCTTCAGGGAGGGACAGCAGATCAAAGTCTGGTAGGAGTAAAGCTTTGACCTTGCTGCTCCAGTGTTACTGATGGGGCTTGGGGGTGATGCTGGGGTGGTCCAGAGCCAACAGCCATGAAAGACTTCTTTAAGTTGTCTTTGGTACAAAAAGGTGATTTTATTAAACCATGGGGACAGGACCCGTGGGCAGGAAGAGCTGCACTTGGGTTGTGACAGGTAACTGATTATATACCCTCAGGTCGGGAGGGGCTTAGGGACGGTATAAATCTCTAAGGAATTTTGGAAGCAAGGTTTCCAGGACCCTGAGGGTCTAGCTGTTGCTAGGAAAACCCCATTTATTACCGTTTAGTAAAACCTCAGTAACGAGACCCTTCAGATGTATATCGGGGAGCCATAAGCTTGGAGTATGATTGCCAGCATGTATCGTGGGGTAGTTGAGATAAAAGAAGTTTCCAAAGGAATTTTTATATGTTAAAGTCGACTCACAGGATCCTGGGGCGTCAGGATAATGTTAAGCCAAGATTCCCTATTGCCCCTAACAAAGTGTCATCATCGAGGCAGCTGAGCTCCTAGAGGGAGGTTACTCTGCTTGTTTCAAGGACTTGTCAATGGGTTGTAGGCAGTAAGGGAATTTAATTTTTCATTTGCCTTAGTTTCCCACACCACCATGGCAAGCACTTGAACCCCTTTCCTTTGTTCTTGGAGAGCCAGGAGCGTCCAAGGAATATCACACATCTCCACTTGGGCGGTGGGGTATGGAGGGTAGCTTGTACTTTGCCGTCAGCTTGCCCCACGCTCTCTCATCATTACTACTCTCAGGACAAGGGAAATCACTTAATGCCTACATGATAATACCCGCGAGCAATTAATAATGCAATAATAGTTATTTGAACACAGGGACCTCTTCTCTGCAGGTGAGGGTCCAGGAGCAGGGTTCCAGCTCCCCAGGGACAGCCCCACCTGCGCACAGGCTGCTCCCTCCAGTGGAAGGTGATGGTTTTGGTCAGCAAACTCCAGCCTCCTCACCTCTCCCTCCAGATCTCGCCTTCGGCTCCTTTCCCAGCCAACAGTGTTCACAGCTGCATCAGAAAATAGTGCGGACGATCACAAACTCACTCGGTCTGACACCTAAATGTGATAAAGCGAGGCGGCCACCTGGCCAGCTCAGCCTTGGTTTCCTTGCCTGTAAAAGGAAAATCTCAGCTGGGCGACTCCATGGCTCCCATTGGCTGGGCACCTGTCCCCTTGCCAAGGCCCCTTACCCACTCCTATGGTCTCCTGGGAGGCACCGGCTACTCCCAAGCCCCAGTGAGCACGGGCACCCAGGAGAGCCCCTTGAAAATGCCTAACTGTTCACTGAGGTAAACAGTCAGTGGTGTTGCAATTTACAAAGCCCTGGAACTGCAGACTGTGGCAGGCAGGCTCTTAAACTGCTTACTTCTGCCAGAAATTACCTGCCTGCTGTGTTGGCTTGAGCTCCCTCCTCCCTCCACACAGGGTCTCCCTACCCTACCCCCCAAATCCTTCCCTTCTTCGAGGTCTAAGCATTTAGAAGGAGAAAAAAAAAACGGTTCAGAGGAAAGCAAGCCTGTTGATGCGTGGCAATTCAGGGAAGCTTTAAGGCCTCTGCAGAGCCAGAGGAGAATGTCCCTGGAATGTTAAATGGGCCCTCTGGGTTCCCTCCTCTCACTGCCAGCCTTGAACCAAGTCACTGGGCTTGAGAACTCAGTCTGGANGCCTGGGGTCTCAGACTTGATCATCTCTGCCATTCGACTGCCCTAAGGTGGAGAAATGGCGAAGGTAGTGCCCAAGGAGCCGGGACTCTCCTCCCCGTGGCCCTGTGAAATTAGCAATGATGATAAGAATAATTCCGAAAGTTTCATTATGATGTCCCAGCCCCGTTCTAGAGGATTGTTGCACATCTAAATGGTTCAGTCCCCGCGGTAACCCTAGGAGATGGGTCTTATTTCTTCCCTGTGTTTTACAGATTAGGAAACTGGGGCCCAGAAGGGTGAAGTAACTCATCTAACATCACACAGCTAATAAGTGATAGACCTGAAATCTGAACCCAGGGGGTCTAGCTCCAGAGTCCATACTTATAAATACTAGGCTGGGCTGTTTCTTCCTAAAATACTATTTTAAGATTAATATTGTTGGCTCCGACTCAAGTGCTTCATATGCTAGGTGCTGTGCTGAGTGCTGCCTGCATCGTGTTATGGGATGCTCACTGGGGTCCTGCCAGGGAAATGCTATCACTGCCTCCCTCCCACCACTGAAACAGTGGAGGCTCAGAGAGGTTATACAGCTAGCCCAAAGTCACAGAGACGGTGAGCAGCCAACTGGGACACTTTCCCAAGTCGGCCCAAGTCCAGAGCCTGAGCCCACTTGGGGACTTTAGTCCCTGGATGCTCCCTTCCAAAGGGACAGTCTGCGTTCCTGCTTTCCCTGAGCCAAAAGATGAATGCAAGCTTCTCCAGAGGCTCCCTTCTGCCTGTGTGCCTCTGATTTGACCCTGGAGGAAAGGTGCAGTGACAGGAAGTGCTCTGCTTAACTCCCAAGATGGACCCTGTCCTCCTGCGAGCCCAGCCCTCAGCTCTCCACTAATGCACCCCATGTTGGCACACGCCCCTCCCACCCTGCTCCCAACATGACTGCTCTACCGGGCAGGGATGCACAACTCCAGGCCCAGCGTGACGGATACTTATGGCCAAGAATGGTGATGTATCTATTAAGTGAAACCGACAAATTTCATTAACCCAAGTAGACATTATTAAAACGTGCTGGTTGTCTCTGGGAAATGAAGTGCCCGGCACAGGCTGTGAGTGGAGCCCCTGCTTGCACGCTCCAAGCTGCTGAGTGTGGGCTGGGCCTCCCTCTGGCATCCTGCATCTCATCCATCATTTCCCACAAAGCGGGTCCCAGCCTGAGCCCCCACGCTACCCTCCCACAGCGCTCGACACATGACTTCTCCCTCCGGCATCAGTCTGAATCAGGAACCCGAGGCCCCGGTGGCCGGAGGCCTGAAGATCAGGGACACTCCATCACTCACAGTGCCTACCCCTGGAGATGGAGCTGCCTGCTGGGCCCCTGATTGACGACATTAAAGGCACCACTGGAGACATGGCTGGGTGGGGTCCCAGCTTTCGGGCCACTTCAGTCAGTGACTAGATAGAGTTATCCATCTGGGGACCCCAGTTAGGGCAGGTGGGAGACCAGGGATGCAGAAAAGGCAAGAGGTTGGGAGGCACTGAGTAGAAGCAGTAAGAGAGAAGGAAGGGTGGGAAACAGGGGGGCACCTGGGTGGCTCAGTCAGTTGAGCATCTGACTCTTGCTTTGGGTTCAGGTCATGATCTCATGGTTTGTGAGTTAGGGCTCTGCTCTGACAGCCCAGAGCCTGCTTGGGATCCTCTGTCTCCCTCTCTCTGCCCTTCCCCTGCTAGCTTTCTATATCTGCCTCAAAAATAAATAAATAAACATTAAAAATCAAAACAAAACCAGCGTTGACAGGGCAGGGCAGGACCACCCCTGCGCTGTGTCTGTGATCCCAGGTCTGATGATGGAGAAGCAGTAATAGTAATCACGGCCACCACTTTGCAATTTACAAAGCGCTTTTACGGAGCCTGTCTCATTTGCTCCTCCTAAGTCCCGCTGTGAGGGAGATGGCATCAGCCTGCTTTCCCTTTTGCACCCATGAAGGGAGGACGCACAGAGAGGTCAAGTGACGCTAGTGAGGTTGCGAAGTTGGTAAGTGACAGCTCCGGGCTGAGTGCCTGGGCCTCTGACCCTGTGTCTCGCGTGGTTTCCTGACTTCACCTCATCTTGCATATCTTTTATTAAGTTCCAAGCCCTGATGCCTGCACTCTTGTGTGGAGCGCACCATTCTGTGCAACCTCACACCCGTGCCCAGGTGCATTATGGGTCCAAGCAGTATGCCGTGTACGCCCGGCCACCCGCCCCTTGGGGCCACGGGTCGGATGCCTCTGGCCACCAAAGTGGCACAGAGGAGCACAGATGTCAGGACTGGCCGGCGAAGACGGTGCTACTCCTAACTGATCACTCGCTCGATGCCACCTCCTTATGTGTATGTGAGTCCTCTGCAGGCCTGCAGGGGAGGCTGGATGAGGTGCTCTGAACAGGTTGTATGGTGCAGGCCTGGCACACAGTAGTGTTCCACGCAAATGCATCTTAAAGTTCTTCTTGAACTACTAGACAAGAGTGCAGTGTGGCCGGTATTTCCCGAATGCTCTGGTTTCGTCCTGGGTAAGCAACAGCGTGTCTCATACTTTCACGCATAGCCTTCATGCTTGTTCTCCTATGTGTACTCACCCAGGTCGCCTCTGTGTCCTCATTTGTGGTCCAGAAATACAGTCGTTGTAATGCTGGACACCCAGAGGACACAGAACAAGGACAGGGGCTGTAGCTTATTCACCCTTTATTTCCACTGCCTAGCATCTTGCCTGATGTGATGGATTATCAATAAATGTTAATAGATGGATAGAAGGGAAGGAGGAAGGGAAAAGGCCAAATAAACAAAAATCAGATGGGTGATAAAAATCATGACAGTCTCTGGCCAGTTGGCCATCTCCACAAATTCAAGCGCTTCTCGAAGACAGGACTGTACGGCTGGTCTTGGGGCCAGCGGGAGGAGGGGTATCTATTCGGGGGGGTGTGGGAAAGAGCCCTGCATTGAGGGGACTGGAGGACCTATCCCAACTCCCTGGCCTGATGTGCTCTGCTGTGTGGCTCCAGCCCAGTGGCTCACTCAGCTGAGAGCCCATGTTCCTTCTTTTCCATCATGTCTGTGCAGAGAAGGAAACAGAGGCGGGGCTTGGATGGGGGCCATTTGCTGATATTTCTGTGCCTTCTTCTCCCTTTCTATGTCCCTCCTGCTTTGTCAAGGGCCCCTGCCCTTAGTGCGCGTCAACACCTGGCCCCACTGCTACCGCTTCCCATGGCCTTTTCTGCCCGAGGCTCCAGCGTGGCTCCTGCTCCCTGATTTACCAGGAATTAGGACTCTCACCACAGGGGAGGAAGGCATTTCTTCCTCCTGAGATAATGCCAGGAAGGAGCAGGGGCTGGCATAAGCCCCCGCCTGCCTGCCCATCAGTATTCAATGTGGAATTATTGTTTTAATCAAAGCACTAAGCTAAACAGGGAGCCCCAGTATCCTCACCGTGGCATTTGGCTTAGCAGTTCTGGAAATATGTAGAGGATTCTGAAAATGACAATCTATCCAATGCAAAATGGATTCCCTTCTCAGCGTGTATAGCCAGACGCCCTCCCCTGCTGGGTGACCCGGAGTAAGCATGGAGAAGCACAAAGTAGGTGTCTCAGAGTCTAACCCAAGAGAGAAAGTATCTCTCACTTGTCTCTATGCCTCACCCAGTCAGACCCTCGCTAGTCATTTATCGAGAGCCCTGCAGACATGGCTGTGTGAGAGAGGCCTGCCCCACACCTGGCCATGCTTCCATGGGCTGACCCTCACCGTGCCCTCAAACTTTCCCAGAGCAGTTCCTGGAAAGCTCATCCCCTCTTACCTGTCCATCCAGCGCCAGTGAACTGCACCATACTGAACAGAAAGCTCAGGGTCAAGAGTTTATCAAAGTTATAGTTCCAAGGTACAAGGGGGGGGGTCACAAGTTGGAACCCAGTGCAGTGATTCAGGCCCAAGCGGGGGAAGCTATCCACTGACCGTGCAGCCACAACCCCTCCTTTCTGCAAGGCAACTGTGAGAGGAGGAAGAGATCAGAGGCAGTGAAGTCAAAAGACCCGGGTGCAGGTCTCGATTCTGTCACTTACAAGCTGTGTGACTTCAGGCAAAGAGCTTGACCTCTCTGAGCCTATCCCTCATCTATCTGTTGAAGATGTTTTCATAGTATGGTTGTGAGGATCAAAGGTGACAATGTTTGTAGAGGTGCTGTATAATCCAGGAGGCACTTGGCAAAGGCAAGTTTGCTATTATTTTGGCATCTGTGGCCGAAAGTACAGAGGGCCAGGGGCCAGGCCTGGGGAGAGGAGTTGGAAGGAGCGCTGTCTGCCGAATAACCCCACACACCGCAAGCTCCATAACCCTAAAAAGCTGCCGGGGCTGAGGTCTCCCTGCTGGAGCCACCTCTGACAGCGCACTCACAATGAGCTCTTCTCCAGAGCTGCCGATTCCCGCATTCATCAAAAGGCAAACAGAAACGCTGCCGGGGCTGACCTCTTTGCCACCGCTCCTGGGGAAAGACTTTGTTTTGTGAAAGAGGGAGGGGAGCCATTCCTCATCTCGGTAAACAAACTCGGCCATTCAATTAGCTCCTGCCTGGTGTTGATCATGCAACAGGAAAAGGCTGCCGCCCTGCTGCGCTGAGCTGGTCTGCTTCTGAGACTCTGCCCAGAGGATCAAAGAGACAACCTCGGGTGACCTTGCTTCATCTCCGAGGCGCACAGGATCCCTTGTCTCCTGAAACTCCTGCTGTCCCTGTGCACAGCTCTGTGGCCAAGGTGTCCACTCTTAATGCAGAGTCCTTAAGGGGAGTGGGGCAGATGCCAGGGAAGAAGGACGGACCTGGGAGGGAAGGCACTGGCTTCTATCGGGCACCTACTGTGTGCCGAGTTGACCTGGGATAGAGAGCAGACTGAAAGGAGACTGCTGTGAGCTGAGGGGGATGGTGTGGCCCGCTCGCTGGGTATGCCTCGCTCCCCATTCTTCCCTCCCGATTCTGCAATTCTGTAATTCTGCCGTCTCTTGTCTGCCCCAGAAGATGGGTTGCTTTTGGAGAGGAGCTGGGCACCCTGGAACAGAATTCCACAAAGGGAGCGCAGCAGGGGAAGTTGTGATTTGGGGATCAGCAGGAGGCAGATGAACCTCCAAACAGGTGTCTAGGAATCGAGGTGGGAGGATACATGGCCTCACGGGGTGACAGAGTAGACTGGGTGCAGGCGGCCCAGACCAGGGGGAAGCAGAGAACATCCCGGTTTCTCTCAGGTGCCAGAGCAGCGAGAAGGACTGGCTGAGTGGCAAAGTAGAAGGCTTCTGTTTACAGCCATCTATCTCCCATAATTAGCCATTTAGGAAGAAAATAGCCTTCAAATTCAAAGGTAAATTGACTTACATTGGGATAATAATGTTTGATTGAGCACAGGAAGTTCATCTTTAGAGTATGAGAGCAAACAAATTGCTTTTCTTCCCCGGTGCTGGGGAAGAAACAAGATGAGATTGCAGGTGCTCCCGGAGCTGTGTTCCCATCGCCTCCGGGCATTAGCAGGCCCAGGGCTCAGCCACCACAGCGAAGGTGGGCACGGCTCAGTCCCTGCCGGTTGTTTTCCTGATCCTTGTTTTAGAGAGTTTTTAAATTATATTGCATCGCATTGATGCAGCAATCAGTTATTATTGTCAACAAGAGCATGAAGAGATATAAATTCCCTCCCTTAGATAGAGGCTGGTTCATAAATACATTTCTTTATTGCTTCCTAGATTGGAGAAATTGCTCTGCTTTGACTTCCCAGAACACTGAGGTGGGGGTGGGGGTGCAGAGGGTTTCAGATTTTGCTTCTGATTAAGGTTGTGAAATCCTGGATGATTTTCTGGAGACAGCTCTGCATTCTGAGCTTCCTGGACTGGGGGTGGGGGGGAGGTGATGATGAGGGGGAGGGAGACTGAAGAGGGAGCACACAAATAATTAAAATATAACATGATATGTGCTGTGATAGAAAGATGAACGGATGTGGGACTCAGATAGGGAACAGTAACTCTCGCTGAAGAAGTCAGGTAATTTTTTTCAGAGGAGGAGAGTTTGAGTCAAGCGTTGAAAGGTAAGGTATGGAAGTGAATTATCAGAGATGCACAAAGACCCCCATGGCCTCCTTGGTCAAGCCCCTTCTGGCATTTTGGGTTCTGGCAGAAATTCAAATTGTTACTTAGGTTACTAATAGAAACCAAGAATCACTTCAGTAGAGCTTTATCTCAACCATGTCTTTCTTCCATTTATTCTGATAATATATTTTTGGAATAGGGTGAAGAGACCAGCAGTCATAGATTTGAGTGTGTGTGTGCATGTGCACACAAATGCACCACCTGGGTGGCTCACAGATGTGAAAGTTTAAGTGCTTCACTCTAAAAATAAAGGAGGAAATCAAAGACAGACTTTTTTAAAGCTAAGAAAGACTTGTATTGGTTATCTACTGCTGGGTAACAAATTACCTCCAAATTAGCAGCTTAAGACAATACACATTTATTATCTCAAAATCTCTGTGGGTCAAGAATCTAGACATGGCTCAGTTGGGTTCTCAGCTTCAAGATCAATTTCTCTGAAGGCTGCAGTCAAGGTGTTGGCCAGGGCCAAGCTCAAAGCTTACCTGAAGAAGGATCTGCTTTCAGAGCTCACACACATGGTTGTTGGCTAGATTCAGTTCTTTGCAGACTGTTGGATTGAGGGCCTCAGTTCCTCACTGGATGTTGGCCAAAAGCCACCCCTAGCTCTTGCCACGTGAGTCTCTCCAACATGGCAGCTTTCTTCTTCAAAGTAGGCAGCCAAGAAGACAAGGGGGAAAGTGTGGATGCCAACAAGACAGAACTCAGAAGTCACAGTCTTTTATAGCTTAATTACATGAACCTCCAATTGTATTCTATTCCCTAGAAACAAGCCACTGGGTCCAGCCCACACTCGAGGGAGGGGAATACACACACCCAGGTTTGAAAACCAGGAGAGAGATCATCAGGAAGCTGCCTACCACCAGACCTTGGCTGTCAAGTCAGATCCTCTCAATGTAGACTAAGACGGTGGGAAGCCGGCTGAGAGCCGAATCCAGGAACAGAGCCCAGGCTTTCTCCCCAGAGCCCCTTCAACCACAGGGAAGGTTGCATATCAGAAGGGTGGTCAGTGGATGCACTGGAGCCGGGGTGGGGGGAGGATCCTAGAGAAGCAGAGCTAGAGCTTATCTACCCAACAGCTGTCAGCAGGTCCCTTGCAAGAGTCCAGGACTCTTCACTAGGCATGACAGGCCCCAAGAGGTTTTCGTTGGAAGGAAAAGCCAGGTGGGCCCCAGATTCTATACGGGCACCTGTGTGCCTGACCCAGCTCCAGCCAAATGCCAGGAGAGAAAGAGTGAAGCAGAGAGCCATCCCAGGGGGAGTTAGGAATAAACAGCCAGAGAAGAGAGATCACCTCTTTCTTTACTTTAAGAGTTAAAGGCAACAGAGAAGAAGGAGAAAAGAGTCAGGGGATGAAATCACAGGCAAGGCCAAAAGCATGCCTGCCTCAGAGAGAGTCCATTAGGGGCCAAGACACCGCCGGGAACAATGCAGCTGAGGCAGCGGAAGCCACTGAAAAGCCCTGGAAATAGGGTGCCCAGACTTCTGTTCTGGGACGTCTTAACAGATTAATAAGGCTTTTGAGGATTTCCAGAAATGTTTCTATGAGTCAGAGCCTAAGAGGGGCCAACATGGGGCTCTTTGAAGCCTCCTTTTCAGCAGCTTGAAACAGCAGCCGTCTCTGCACCCAGCAAGGAGGGGCAAAGCCCGGGTGAGCCAGGAAAAGCTATTGTGTCTCTAGAAAATGGGAGCCCACAAGGGGACTTTATAACCGCCCCGAGCAAGCCATTGAAGTTGGAAGGCAGGCACATGCCTTCGTCCAGGAACAATTATCTGGCCCAACAATGGCAGGGAGGCAGCCCGGCTTGGATATAAAAACCACCTGATCTTCAGAGGGAAGCCCCGTGAGGAGGCCCTAGAAGTCAGAGATAACATTTACGAGGCAAAACCAGAATTATTATTCCCATTGTCGAGGTAAGGAAGCTGAAGCTCAGAGACATTTAATGATTTACTTAGAGTCCTTCAGGAATAAATGGTAGGAATGGGTGGTCATTGTTTTAGTTTGGCATTCAGTCATTAGCAACAGAGATCCAGACTACCAGTGGTGTAAACAAGAGAGGGGATTAATCCTGTCTCACGTAACATAAAGTCTAGAGGAGGTTTGGCAGCCCACCCGAGTAATTGCTTCTGCGAGGTTGTACCTCATGGTCATAAAATGGCTGCCAAAGCCCCAAGCCATCAGCTGCACATTTCAGGCAGGAAAAAGAAGAAAGAGCAAAGGAAGTGAAGTGTACCCTCCCGGGGGAACTTGCCATCTTTAAAGAAGCCAATCCAATGGTGTCTGGTTGTATCTCAGTAGCCACCTTTCACTTTTCAAGGGAGGTTAGGAATTCATATTTTGTTAGCTTAGTTACATTTCCAGCTCAACAATATAAGGCTCCTGATGGTAAATAAGTAGAAGAATGTATATTATATAAGCAATCAGTACTTCTTGTACAAGACCAACATTTCCTGAATCTAAACCCAAAGTCTTTCCACTATCTAGACTGATTATGGCAAAGTATGGATAGAATGGCCCAGATGACTGTCCACTACCATGTGCCCTGGCCCTAGCACAAAGTCACTGGCTATTATACCTCATTATCCAACATCCTGAGGGTCCTGATGCCCAGGCATCAGTGCTGAGCCAAGGGCCCCAAGAAAACATTATCGTGCCCACTCAGACTCAAGTTCCATTAGCTCCTGGCCGGCCCAGATATCCTCTCCAAGAGGTGCTGTTTGCTCTACTGGAATGCACACACGAGTATCTATGCCTCTTTGGGCTTTGTAGAACCAGTCATACATATTTGCTTTTATTATAAGATCATGATGGTATGTGGAAGGGGAAATCAGTGGCTCGAGACATAATGGTATTTCTCAAAGATGCAGTGTTGGTCAAGTTATGTAAAAAAAAAAAAAAGTGCATTCAGGGGGCTCCTGGGTGGCTCAGTCGGTTAAGCGTCAGACTTTGGCTCAGGTCATGATCTCGTGGTTGTGAGTTCGAGCCCCACATTGGGCTCTGTGCTGACAGCATGGAGCCTGGAGCCTGCTTCAGATTCTGTGTCTCCTCTCTGCTCCTCCCCCACTCATGCTCTGTCTGCCTCTCTCTCTCTCTCAAAAATAAATAAATATTTTTAAAAAGTGTATGTAGCTGTTGGAACAGCAGAATGGCGGTCAGTTACTTTTTTTTTTTTTTAATTCCCCAGAGATCAGAAACAAGTCGCCACATTCCACCCCATGGATGCCAACTCTATTCCATGTCAGGGAACGCAAGGGTCCCATTTTTCATGGTGCAGCAAACAAAGAGCCCCCAGACCGGTTGTGGGGGACGGTACTGGAGAGAACAGAGTGGGGCCACTTGCCCTTTGAGACCAAAATAGTTTGGAGCCCCAGATGGCGACTGCAAAGCTGATGGCACAACAATATGACAGGGCCATCCTTTCCACCAGCTTCCTGTTGCCCCATTTCTGAATTTCTTCCTGTGACATTTCAAGTTACAAGGCTCCCATCTCAGAACTTTGACTTTGAATGTCTTTTCATATTGGCCTTAAAGAAGATGGTGTCATCAGTGACCTTTTTAAAAGACCACGGGGGCTTAATTAAAAACTAAACTTGGCCACTTAATTCAGACGATTCTGTCGAGTCCTCGGCACTGAAGCGAGCTCAGCCTTGTCAGCTTGCAGCAGGCTGCTGGCACTGCCCTTTGGTGTCCCGGCACTGAGGAGCCACAGCGACAGGCAGGCACTGGCCCAGGCTCCAGGACCACCCAATGCTGCTCTTGGCAGCCGCTGAAAGCCCAAGGGCTCTGCAGAGAGTGGAGGAGCCCACTGGGGGGACAGAGGCATCTGTGCAGGGAAAGCTGTCAAAAGACCAGAATTGGGGCCACATGGGTTCCTGGCAATGGCAAGCCTGGAGCAAGGGAATTTGTCCTATGACCTAGTTTCCCTCTGAGTGACTCAGTGGAGGGACCAGGATCCACAAAATTACCCACCCCCCCAATCCTGCTCCCACCTCCTGCTTTAAAGATCCTAGTCATTGGCAAGTGGATGTGCTGGCACATGTCTTCTGGTCCCTGGGAACTGCAGCCTGGGCTCTCTCTCCCAGCCCCCATTGCCAGAGGCCAGCAAACTCATCTGGAAGACCAGATTGGAGGGTTGCTTCTGTTCTTTATTTGTAGTGGCTCTTATTGCCCCTTTGCAAACGAGCTCGAGGTGCATAGGTTAGCCATGAAGAGTTCTGTGCTCTCCACCTCCGGTCTCTGGAGCCAGTCTGGAGAAGAGGCTGACTCCAGCACCTTTGTCTGCCCAAAGTGGGCGTTCACTCCTCTCAGGCCCCTCCTTTCTGCTCAAGTGGCTTAAGAGCTCTGGAAAGAGAAGAGGTCGATGAAGTAGATCTTGAATGCTCTCCAGACAGCTGTCAGCCCTCGGACCGTGTCACTGTGTCCCACCCTCCCCCGCCCACCCCAGCTATGGGGAAATAATGCCACCAGTAGCCAAGGGACACTCTGTGTCCGTAGACAGTGCCTGCTTGGGAAGGGTGCCGCACTCACAACAACCAGGAAGACCCTGCTGTGCCCAGGGTCCCGGGCAGCTGCAAAGTGGCTTTTGCCAGGAAGTACCGCTTGTACAAGGGACTGAGATGCACGACAGAAGGCTGGCAGAAAACCCTAAGCAATGCCTAAACACAAGTTCCTTCTCTGTGCCCTCGGAGTTTTATATATCTTTAGGACGATGACTTTTTCTCTGTTCTTGAATAGGACCCGCAGCTGGCCAGAGAAGGGAATTGGCCAGGAGTATGCCTTAGAAATCAAGAGAATTTTAGAGCTGGAGGAGGCCTACTGCTACCTCTTTGTACCCTTGAAGGTCTTTGCTTTGCTCGGCTGTGCTCCCTGGATGAGTGGATGTTTGCTGACTGACTGACAAACCATAAGAAGAGGTCAAGTACACTCTGCATTTGCAGAGCCTCCTACCTCTCTCCTTTCTGCCCTAATGAGGAAAAGAAACCAGATGTTTCGGCCCCCTGCTTTCCATCACGCGTCCCCCACTCATCAGGCGTCTGAAGTCCAGGGTTAAATGACTGGCCAGGCGGTTCCAGCAGTGGTTTGCCACACTGCCTGGGAAGAAAGGAGTTGCCTCCCACCCCAGAACCAAGCCTCAGTTTCCCCAGGTCCTCCACCTTTCTCTGCCCACTCCTCCCCCTTCCCTTCTCCAGGTAAACTGAGTCCCGCGTCCTCTGGCAGATCCGCACAACATAAGCCCTGTGACCAGAGTGGGGGGTTAGGTCTTGAGAATAGAAGGGAGGTAAAGGGTGCCAACGCGTGATGGAAGGCAGAGGGCCAAAACATCTGGTTTCTTTTCCCCATTAGGGCAGAAAGGAGAGAGGCAGGAGGCTCTGCAAATGCAGAGTATACTTGACCTCTTCTTCTGGTTTGTCGGTCAGTCAGCAAAATCCACACATCCAGGGAGCACAGCCGAGCAAAGCACAGGCCTGGCCTTGGCCGCCTGGAGGACAGTCAGAACACATTGCCTGATGCCTGGGGGAGTGCCATGGTAGTAATGGCAACAATCAGTGGGCTTGCCTGCAGAGCTTTCTGGAGAGGTGGTGTGAGAACAGTCAATGACTTCCCTCCTGGGTTTTGCTGGGGGCGGGTGGGTGTCACACATCCTCTTGAGAATCTGCTGAAAGATCTGAACATTCTCCTTCCTTAAAGCTTATATGCACATTCACTCAAAACTAGGGAACCCAGAAAGTCCTGCAAACACCCCACTACGTGCAAAGGACCCCAGTTGAGGACGTTGTTCCAGAGGGTCTCACGCATACAGGGCAGGGTGGCCCTGGGGAAATCAACAGCAGGCCAGCCAAGTCCGCTGCTCAGTCAGCAGGGTGTTCCATCTCCCACCCCACCCCACCCCCAAGCCCAGAGGGGATGCGGCACACTGCCCTGTGCCCACAGTGAGCAGGGAGGAGCGAGGCTGGGGGCTGGGGACTGTGTAACAAGCCTGCGTGCTGCCGTCGGCCAGAGAGAGCTAGTGGCGTGGAAACGTGGCGCCCCTGCAGCCTCCCGATAACAGGGCTAAATAATGGTAATTTTCAAGTCACCGGTTAACAATGGCTGAGCATGCAAGCAGTGACCGTAGAGTCAGTCAATTACTGGGCGAGCTGTCAGGGAGCTGCTCGAAGAGCCACCTGGCCCATGGTCTGCATCCACGCGAGAATGACCCGCAGAAAACAGCGTCTGGGCTCCATGGCAAACCCAGCCCTCAACATTTGCTTCTCCAAAGCCGTGGTGGTTTTTTCCTGTTGAAGAACCATTCAGATAAGCCACGAGTCTGCAGAAAGGGTGGGCTCCGTGGGCTTCTGCCCGAGAAGCTCTTTGTGGCAGCCTCCTAACGTGGCTCACTCCAGTGCCTTCTCCCCTTAGCCCCTCCAAGCCCCAGCCTGCGCCAGGCCTCCATGCCCTCTGCTTCCCTGAAACCGTCCTCTCCCAACTGAGTGGAGGGACTCTCTTCCTTCAGGCCCCTACCCCCTGGGGCCACACCCTGCTTGGTATACCAGCTTTCACTTCGCAGAGCACAGGCTGCCTGACCTGGGGCTGGTTCCAAACTCACTTCCACCCCGTGACCTCCCCAAGTAGCCCTGTGGGGCCCATTCCTCTGGCCTTCTTGGCCCTGACCTGAACAAAAGGGTTACTTCAAGCCACTGCGCATTGCTCACTTAGGAGGCTTATGCAAAGTACCATGTTTTCTTTACCATGATCTTTTTTATCCTGGTGTGGTCTATCCTCCCCCGGACCAGATTCCTCAAGGGAACTGCCTCCTCCAGCCCCCTCTCTTTCTTGGGAAGCTACATGCTGTAGGAGAAAGAGCTTGAGCTTTGGAATCAGTTGAAACCATCAACTTTTGGCTCTACCCCCCGCCAGCTCCTCACTGTGTGACTTGCAGCTTTGTTCAGCCTCAGTTTTCTCATCCATATAAAGGAAATGAGGTTCATAATGACCATTTGGAAAATGCCCACAACAGAGCCTAAAACATCAGAGGCACCCGATATGCTTAAGTCCCCATCTGAGGGGCTCAACAGAAGGTTCTGGAATTTTATTTCATGGCCCCATCCAGGGCTGTGAACAAGCCCTTGGCTATCTCAGGGACTTCTCTGAAGGATCCAATGGCAGGGAGCCCCCAGCCTAGCACTGCTGGCCCCCAGAATGTCAGTGGCCTGAGGTGCCATGCAAAACGGGCTGGGATTGCTTGGATTCCAGGAACAATGAGCTAATTGACCTTGGCTCTGAGTTTCCTCATCATAAGGAAAGTCTCTGCCCACCCAGTCAGGTCAAGCATTATTGTGATGAGCAATGGAAGCAGCTTGAGCTGGGAAATGCTGGTTATGGGAGAAGCAATGGCCCAGAGGGCATAACCACTGGGCATTTGCTGTGCCCAAACTGCCTCCCTGCCAGATCCCTGAGATTTATCCCTTTAGGGTAAGGGATTCTTTTGTTAAAGTATTTATACCCTTGGGTTATGGCTGGTTCAAAGCGCCAAGCCAATTGTTAGACTTTAACACCTTAATACCACATTAGTGCATTAGATCACTTTCTAATAAGGCAAGTTCTCAAGGGAACGGGGTGAAATGAGACCCGCAGGACAGATAAATTGCGGTGAGAGAAGGAGCGGAGAGAATAGGGAAGGGAGACCTGGGTGGTGTGCCCAGCAAGGAAGTCTGAGCTCCTGGATACCAAGGTGGGGTGAGGGAATGAGGCGGAGACAAAGCCCGGAAAATGAGAGGGTAACAAGGAGACAGTTTTGCTCCCTCCTAAGCTTTTCTAGGGCTACTTCCTACCTCACTTCATTCCTATTCTTATTCCCCATCCTCACTCCCACCCACACACTCCCAGGAATGATCACGGATTAGCAGTTAACAGGTCAGAAAGCTTTCTATGCTCCTCCCCCCCACCTTGGGGAGGACAGAGACAACTGTCTGTGTCCCCAGCCTCCTTGAGCCGGGGACAGCAGCCCCCACAGGCACCACTCAGGCCCTAATTACACCCTCCATCACTTTCCCACTGAGGCTGAAATAGGGACAGATCACTCGCCAAGCAGTGGCAGTGACCTTCACAGGCCGTTTCACCTCCATTCAGGCCCCTCCTTGCTGGAGACCATGTTCTGTTTCATCTGGAGCCTTCTCTGAATGCCACAGGGAAGCCAAGTGCAGCCATTGGAGACATGACCTGGGGAGACGGGGAGCAGGGGAGAGGGGAGTGTCCTTCAGGCCTCGGCTGAGCAAGAGGGCAACGAAAACACATTTGCCCACAGTGGCTTGTTTCTGGAAGACCTGGAGACTTAGGGCTGGCTGAAAAGGCTAATAGTTACCAAACCTGGGACTTGAGGACCAAGAAAAGTCAGTGTGATCTTAGACTGCATTATTTGAAAAATGATGTCCAAAACAGGGAATGGAATGTCCACCTGAGCTGAGTTTAGTCAGGCCACCCCTAGAGTTTTGCGTTCGGTTCTAGAAGTCTGTTTGAAAGGGGATATTAACAAGACAGAGAATACCAGGGAGGTTTAGGAAAAGAACTATGTCATAGGAAGAAGAGGCGGACGTATGACAGTTAAGAACACAGACCTCAAGAGTGAGCTTCCTGGGTTCACATCTGAGACTCAGATAAGCCAGCATTTGTATTCATATTCGTATTCATGTTAATATGGGCGCCCAGAAGATATGCTTTGCTGCGGTTGGTCCTGGTTGGTATTCAGAGGGTGAACTCTTATTCCTCAGGATGAGACAGAGGAGAAGAAGGGGATCTCAGGTGGTGACGGAAACAGGACCTCGGCCAGCAGCGAGGACACCAGGATGGGACCAGCCCAAATCTGGCAGGGGCAGGACGCAGCAGGCCGGGGGTGCAGGAGTGAAGCCTGAGGCTGGGAGGTGAGGGGCTGTACCCGCACCCTGTAGGGAGTACCACACCACACAGGCCCCAGGTGCCTGAGATGTGCTTTGATTTCTTACCCCAGCACTTCCACTTCCACAGAGCCCTCATTAGTCCACTTCCCTGAATTTGTTTCCTCATTTGAAAGCAGCAGTAGCTGATTTCATGGGGCAGGAAAGAAAGGGGAAGCACTTAACAAGACCAACACCCTGAAGGAATGAATGCCAGCCACGTCTCAGTTTCCCAAGTGCATAGGACCCGAGCTGGTGCCTGCCCTGCGTGGCTGGCTGCAGTGGCCCTGCTTCCTTGGCTAAGAATGTCACTGGTCAAGGACACGCGCAGCCACAGCCCAAGTCCTAGAAGATTCAGAGGGTAGTTATGTCCCATTTCAGGGAGTCCCTTTCCTTCCTGTCTGCACAGACGCAGTGATAGCCCAGACTCCTCCAGCTCTGGAGGGCTGCAAGGGCCCCTCATCTGCCGTCAGGTTATTTGTTGTCCCTGTTGTCATGAGGAACAGAAGAGAAATATTGTCTCCAGCCAGAGGCGCAGGAGGCAGACAGCGACTCAGGGCTGCAGTAATTGCTCTGATTGGAATGCATTTTGTCAGATTGCTGGGAGGGACCTGAAAGTGCAGCAAGTGGCAAGTGCCCAGGGATTCTGGGAAGCTCCTGGGAGCTTGTGGCTCCCTTGAAGAATGGGTGCCCCGTCCCACATGCCAAATTGCTGTTATTTCTCTCTCCCTGCAGCAAGCTCCCTGCTGGAGTGACTAATGCTCTTGGTTTTCCCTGGTTACCCCACCAACCCCCCCCACCTCAGTTATTCTCAGGAGACAGAATTCTAGCCTCACTCATAAATCCATTCATTGGACAAATATTTCCTGAGTGCCTTCTGACTGCCAAACTGTGTTCTAATTCCTTGGGGTCTATCAGGGAATAAGAAGGTCCCTGAACCAGGGGACAGACTCTAAACAAAAACATAATAAAGAAGTTAGTTATATCCCTAAGGATACACATGGCTAAGTGCACTTATTCCCATTCTTGAAAAGGGGGCTCTGGGAGGCTGAGTAATGAAGACCAAGGTCACACAGTTCTAGTAAGTGGTAGAGCCAGAACTTGCCCAGGACTTAGGCTCCCCATCCATGCTCTCAGCCATAACACAGTGTTGCTCTCCCATCCCTGATCTCATTCTGCCCAAAACCATTCCGTGCCCCAGGAATGATAAAGCCCATTTTGCTCATGGAAAACTAAGACTCAGAGAGTTATGTAACTTGCCTAAAGTCACACAGGCAGAGCCTGGACTTATCCCAGACGTGTCTCCTGGACCATTGCTCTCTCCCTGCACCCCAGATCCCACACCTTCTCAGGTCAGCTTCTCCCTCCTTCTCAAAACCCTCCGAAGATGGACCTCAGTCCCCCCTCTGCACCCAGACCCTGGTCCTTATTGAAGTCGTTCATTCCTTGTTATCAGTTGCCCATGTGAGCACTAAAAAGAAGAGAAAAGATAGATGGCTGTAAGGATTGTGTTCAACTATTTTACGTAAGTCATAATTATTCCTAATCTAAATTTGCAGGAATGTATTACATAGTCTAATCATTCACATATATTGTACTGCACTTTCAATTTAGGGAAAAGTAAAAGCCATTCAGAAGGCAGAAATATGTTAAATGAACAACTCCCGGGTTACTTCAGTTAGATAAAGCACAGTAGGGAAGTGTTCGGATGGGGTTTTGTTTTTGTTTTTGGGGTTTTTTGGGGGGTTTTCTGTTTTGGAGGTTTTGATTCAGGGGTTGGTGTTGTCTACTCTGGGTGGGGTGCATTTCTGGCTCTTCCGTCACATACAATTAAAAGCTGATGAGTCCAAAGCAAAATGAAGACCCTGCAGGCTACGGGTTGGTGTGAGGGAGTGCCTGTGGTTTGGGAGACATGGTAGCTCCATAGAGCAGACAGGTGACTGGGGTCTGCTATGCATTCCTGGCCGACTTCTTGGCCTGCCGCCCCAACACTCCCCCTGCAAATTTGCTCCAGTCCAGACTGTGTGCAACCCCTGAACATAACACGCTCTTTCTGACCTCTACCTTTGCACCTGCTGTCTCCTCAGCCTGGAACCCTCTGGAGCCCCCTCTTCATCAGCTGGCCTCCTATTTGTCCCTTGGGTTTCCTTAGATGTCATGTCCCCTGCAACATTCGCTACGAAGTGCCAAATCTGGTTAGCACATCATCCTGCCATCTAGGGCATTCATCACACTGTATTATCATTGTCTGTCAACGGGTCTTTCCCACTAAACTACCCATTCCTTGAGGGCAGAGATTCTGTCTTGTGTATAGGTATGTCCCTCGACCTAGCCATAGCAGGTGCTCAATAAATGTGCTGTTTTTTACATGTTTATTTATTTATTTATTTATTTTTGAGAGAGAGAGAGAGAATGAACACGAGCAAGAGAGGGGCAGAAAGAGAGAGGGAGACAGAATCTCAAGCAGGCTGCATGCTGTCAGTGCATAGCCCAACGTGGGGCTCAGTGTGGGGCTCAACCTCACAACCGTGAGATTGTGACCTGGGCCAAAATTGAGAGTTGGACGCTTAACCTTCTAAGCCACCCGGATGCCCCTAAATGTTTATTGGATGAATCAATAATCCTGAGTATGTGCACACTTTCAGAGCCTCTACCATATACCTGCTTCAAGACCACACTGAGGCCCACCCAGGTGTTCTCCTTGCTCCAGTAAATGACCTTACTGAGCCTCCAGCCAATCAGTGGCCCAGTGAAGTGAAGCCAGGACCTAGGTGCTGGTCCAGTGGCTCCCCCTGCACCACCCTGCAATAGCTACTTCAGTCTAGGAAAGTGGCAAAGTCCTCACGGCCCAGACAGGGTGATGAGCTTGATGTGCTGTCATAAAAACTACATTTGAAGCCAAAAGACCCAAGTTCAATCTCAAGTCCACTGCATACAGTGCGTGAGTCTGAACAGATTGTCTTTGAGCCGTAATTTCAGGTTTATAAAATAAAGGCTACCTGTCTTGGAGTGTTGTTAGAAAGACTGAATGACCAGCAAAGCATGAGGGGAGTTCTATGCTTTAAGGTGGCCATCCCCACTTGAGCAGGGAAGCCATCAGACGCACCCCCACCCACATGTTACAACAAGGGGGGGGGGCGTCAGCAAGACAACTTTGTACTTGACCGTGGGCATCCAGCTCCAGTTGAATTAGCTAGTTACCCAGTTACTCCATAATGATTTAGACCTACAACATGGCGGCACTAACCAATGTGATTCTTATTGATTTTGGCTCTGTGTCCCTGGTGAACAAGGACATGTGAAGAGTGGCCTCTATAATTCAAGACCCTCAGGTGCCTTTTCAGAGCCAAACATCGTGCTGTGTTTTCCCAAATGTGCACTGTAATCTGAGCTCATCCTTCACATCCCGTCTTGGAAATGCAGCCATGTCAGGGGAGGGATCTTGCAGCTGAGTAATGCTCTCCAATAGAGAGTTTGTTTTTAAAGAGAGGAAGTAAAGAATAATGTTCCCGTTCCAAGCTGCTGAGGGAATTAGGGAGGCAGACGGCCATTACTCAGGTTGGAATCCTGCCAGGGCTTATGATATCATATTTATTTGCCAAGAAAAACACCTCCTTCGTATCTCTCAGGCAGTGAAGGGAAGCCAAAGCCCAACCCCAAACACATTTTGTGTGGAAGGTTTAAGGCACACAGACGGAGCTTAATGGTAACGGTAGCCATTTACATTTATGTAGTACCTTTTAGCTAGATGGACCCCCAGAGTTTGACAAGCATCAAGGACAGATGAACAGACAGGCGTGAAGTACCGCACAGATCCCTTCATACTCACATTTCTTAAAGACAGCCTCCCTCGGGCCCTCTTTGCCATTTGGCATGAAGGTAGCAAATCCAGCACTTTCCTATTCGGTCCTCTGCTTCCAAACACTGTTAAGAAAACAGAGGATAAAAGTACCTCCTGTCGGTAACATTGCACAGACTGTCTTGAAAAGGTTAATTCCTTTACCGTGCATTCCATAGAGCTACACAAATGAATCCCGACATGTCTGATAGCTGATATCATTGACTTAAATGGCCATTATTGGGGTGCTGGCCCGTTGGCTGTGGGACATGTGTGGTGGTGGCATCTGACCTGCAACTTTAATGATGTCAAGGTGAGGAAGCTCTTCCCAAATCTTAATGCACCCCTTTCCCCACCTCAACCCCGCTCCAGGGAGACAGAAAGAGAGGGGCTGGTAGGGCCAACAGCCATTCAGTTGGGCACCCTAATGCTAGAGGACAGTTAGGCCCACATGGAAAACTTGGAAAAGCTATCTTTGCTCCACTCTGCCTGCCTGGACAGCAAGGCTGGGCCGAGCTCACGAGATTGGTGCCAAGCCAGAGGAAGTGTGCAAAATGCACTGGCGGAAGTGTGCAAAATGCACTTCCAGACCACAGAGGGCCATGCGATGGGAGGGAAGGAGGGGATCATCTGACAATCCAGCAGCATGAGGGGTAGCTTTGACAAGTTCCAGACACAGGCAGTGATGGAGAACACGAACAGGAGTTGGCCAGATGACATAGGGTCTTTTACAGAATCTACATCTGGATACAAATAGATGGGAACCCCAGCACCTCACCTTTGGGCCACCAGCCATGACCACCCTCTGTCCAGGAGCGGGACCGTGCTCCCAGAGCTCATGGAGAGTATTCATGTTCCTCCCTCGAGCACCCGGCCTGCACCTGCAGTCATGCACGGGGTGCCCTGATGGCCACTGCCTTGCATCTCTCAAATTTCGCTCCTGAGGACAGCTTTGTGGCGGATACAGCATCTCATTTTCCGGGAGGTCCTGAGGGGCAGCCACCAGACTCTACATGCTGAATGTCAGCTACATTAAGCTAACACATTCGCATCATTGAAAAACCCTATTTACACATAATAAACATGGGGATAGATGTCACAGAGGAAATAATACAGTATTGATTAAAACAATGGCCTGTAATGCCTTCTCAAAGGCTGTAGTCACCAGCAGCTTCCTCAGAGCTCCCCCCCCCCGCCCCCCACAGGCAGCCTCCCCATCAGGCAGGCTCGGGCTGTCATCCTCCACACTGAGAAGTCTGGCCATCCCATGGGCCAGGGCTAGTAAGCAGGGGCCTCCTTCTATGAAGCTCTCACTGTGTGCCAGGCACTGGGCAAAGTGCTTGATCTCATCTTACCCCCATAGCAGCAGCTCTTTGAGGTGGGTGGTATTATTATTTCCATTTTACAAGGAAGGAAGCAGACTCAGAGAGGAGTTAAATGTCTTGCCTAGGGTTGTGCAACTGACATGGGGGGGGAGGGGCAGGGGCAGGATGTGAAGCCAGGTCAGTCTAATTCCAGAGCACATGCTCTATTCATTATGCTTGACTCCTTTGTGTATCCGTTCCACATCTATGTATGTAAACATATAGATGGGGAGTGAGAGATCTGCTCCCAGTGGTAGGCTGGGCATTAGGGTCTGGGGCGCTAGACAAGACTATTATCACCAATTGCAGTTGTCGGGGGAGGGGGTCACCAGTAAGAAGCTCAGGGTTAGCCATGATCCCAGCCATCCTATGCTGGAATAAGGCCTGCCACTTAACCAACTCTAGAGGTTTCAGAGCCTCAGTAATGGAAGACCTCGGCTTGGAAAGATCACTTACTGCCTAGAGCTGCTGGTAGGCTCAGAACAGGAATTATTTTTCCCAGTAGCCACACCGTCCCCTTGGTTCTGAAGGAGTTCACAGCCAGCTGAGGACAGCAGGAGGGTATGTGATCACAGGTCGGTGAGTCAGATGGAGGAGGCTGTGATTGCACACAGGAGGTGGAAGGCCCAGGGAGCAGGCTACATGTGTCTGGGTAATTTTCCATGATGACGTGTGGCTGGTGTCAGACTTGGGGACAGATGAAAGGGTCTGACTCCCAAGAACAGATAGCATATCCCCGTCCATAAAGAGCAGCCCTTCTCTGCCCAGTCATTCACTGGTTGTGTGACTTTGGGCAAGCCACTTAAGCCGTCTGAGCCTCATACCAAAACTAAAGATACCCCCACTTCTGTGTCAGTGTTGTGAGGACCTAATGGGAAAATGAGTGACTGCAGGGAGTATCGGCCTGTTGTGTAGCCAGCATTCAGTAGAATCTTGATCTGAGTGCAGAAGGAGAGGACTTGGTGACCTGCCTTTTCTTGTCCTCCTGGGACTGTAAGCCCTGCAGAGATCCAGAGACCTCTGCGTTCAGCCCTCACTCCTTTGGGGAGACCAGGAGCTGAGGGCCAGCCCACGTCTCAGCCTTCCCTGCTGAGCCGCCTAGAATCAGAAGGTAAATGGGCAGATTTTGCATCTGCAGAAATCCTTGCTTTGCCGGGTTCGCTTTCTTCCGTGGTAGCGGAGGATTTCTACTAAACCCTCCAACCGTGTCTGGATTATTGCTTCCGGCAGCATCAGGGGAGTGCGTTCTGATACCAACTCTCGCAAAACATTGAACGCAGAAACACACACCAGGGCTTAGCAAGGCTGGGAAAGGCAGCCATGGGCACTGCTGGAGAAACGCAAGCCACCTAGCAAACAGCCCATCCTGGATGGGGCTCTGGGTCTCTAATCGGAGCAGGAGGCCAACTGAGAGTTCGTTGGAGAGATGAGAAACTTGAAGCCCAGAGAGGGTCAATGAATTGTTCATGATTACCCAGTAAGGCCAAAGGACCCACACCGGCAGACCAGGGCCAAGTAAAGGGGAAGAACCTGCCTCTGGAATCAGGCAGCCACTTAGCTGTATGACCTTGAGCCGGGTGCTTAACTCCCAAGAGTCTCTATTTCGCCATCTGTGCAATGAGACTGAATACCTACCTCATGTAAGCAGGGAGCCATGAGGCCAGGCCTAGTCTGTTACAGGGGCTCAGTTAAGAGTCCCCTTCCTGGCACCATCCCTCTTGACCCCTGGGTGAATCTTTCCCGTCCTTATCAGGACACACCAGAGGCCACAAGAACCAGTGTCTTTCTCTGGTTCTGAGACTTAATCTTGGCTTAGGAGGAGACTCATGGATCAAGCCACGGTTAGGGCAGATGGAGGGTCCCTCAAACCAGAAGAGTCCGGGGCTGGTTCTTGCTTCCTGGACTCAGAGAGGAAGACAGCAGAGCAGTCCCAGGCTGCATATGGCCTGGTTTGTCAAGGCTGCACACACACTATGCCAACCGCCTGGCCCACAGGACACTCGCCAGGAGGGCGGTGTATGAATCCTGAGACCACGGGGGCCTTGGTCTGAGCAAGCTGGAGACTGTCTGTTGCAGGAGGAGAGGATATTCCAGGCTCCATCCTCCCCAGTCACAGCCCTCCACAGTATGCCTCAACCTCCCTTTCTCGATTTCCCTGTACAGATCTTTGTCTTGCTGCCACACTCTGTGCTCTCCCTTGTCCATTCCAGCCCGAACCTTCACCCAAGCCATTCTTCCAGCTTTAAATGCACTCCCCACTCTCCCATTCTTGGCATCCTGTGCTGCCCAGCTCTAGTCCCACCTCCTCCCTGGCCAAACCAGCACAGTGGCTATCGGTTGCCCGTTGTCTGTGCATCCCATGTCCCCAGCTGTGGGGCCCTGGAGGGCTGAAATGCGCCCAGTGCATCTGTGTAGTTTCATACAATGTCTGGCCCAGTCAACATGTAAACACTTACTACGGACAGTCACGGTGACACATAACAGTATAAAAAAAATGATGTGACCTGTTCTTAAAGACTTTGTGATCCAAAGGGATAGGCAGACAGATGAGGCAGACAAGTAACCTTAACAACAGAAGTAGAAAGCCGTGGGGGACCATGGGAGTAGAGAGGGTGTTTGGAGACCCAGGCTACCAGCGGCAGAAACCTGCAAGCACCATCTAGATCCGAGTTCAAGTCCAGACGTTGAGAAAGATGCAAACGCCATCCCACTCAGGGAGTTGTCCCTGTGGGGCCAACATGGCATGGGTTCCTGTGTGCGTCATGCTGTTTTCTGCCCCTGTCCCTCGTGTCCCTCTCTCCAGCTCTCCCCCCAACCCTTGCCAGCTTCCTGCTTCACCCTGTGCCCTGTCTGGTTCATCAGAGAAATTATTGGTTAAGCGAGAGAGGTCCTGGGGACCCTGAGTGCTCTGCTGAGCAAAGGCCCAGTAGACATCTAATAAGCAGATCAGAGGGATAAAAGCTCAGACAACAAGCAGGCGGATTTAAGGAAATGAGGATCTTCAGTCCTGAGTACCTGAGGACGTTGTAATTGACAGAGCAGAGCCTGAGCTCCCCAGGCCCCACGTGGAATGTAAGAAATTGGATTTTACGCTCACCTGTGTTTGCGAACTAACTACCCTCCCAAGTGATAAATTCCAAGGGCTCTTGGTGGAAATCTGAGGAAGCCACATTGCCATCATCTGTTTAATCTCTACCTGTTCCTCTTCCAGGACCGTGGAGGGCTGGTGGGGTGGGAACTCTTCAGAGACACGGGTGAGCTCCGGTGTAGACCTTCCCTGGCTCCTGCTTCATAAAGGTGACATGTGTTGGGGGACAGCGCCCCAGCTTCAGGTTAGATCCCAGTCTGGTTCTACTGTTGTCTAGCTGTGTGACCTCAGATGATCATGCCACTTTGCTGATCCCCAGCATCTTCACGAGTCAAGTGGAGATTCCTGTGCTTAGGTGTGGGGAGGGTACAAGGAGAGAATGTATGGAAAGCCATCTCATGGGGTCAAAACTTGCTCGTGAACTTCCCAGGGTTGGTAAGCCCAGACCTGCCGTGACATGAGAGGCTGGAACTTCTACAATTCCAAGGGTGTGGATAGGTCTTTGAGCCAAAAGACATAGTACTTGTGCCGAGTCAGAGGGGCAGAAGCCTACTGGTCAGGAAGAGTTTGCTAGCACATTCAGAGAGCTCTCCATGGGGAGAGGCAGATTCAAGCCACAGGAGAATCGTTACAGCCCCTCCCCAGGACCCACGCGAGTAGTGTGTGTGCGCACACACTCATCCACACACCCCACACACTCTCACCCAGGTGAGACACTCCCTGCTCACCACACATCCACCCACAGGGACACACATACCCACCTGTTCAGATGCGCACATACACACTCCCACTTGTGTTAGACACGTGGGAGTCATGCCCACAAGGAAGTCCATACCCAAGACTCAGATCTCCATCTTTGCTTTCCTGGACACGTGAGGCCAGGATCCTCATTTTGCCCTTCTCCTTCTTTGAGAGATGCTAAAGAGTGAATGAAGACAGGGGCACCTGGGTGACTCAGTCTGTTGAGCGTCCGACTTCTGCTCAGGTCATGATTTCGTGGTTCATGGGTTCGAGCCCCACACCGGGCTCTGTGCTGACAGCTCAGAGCCAGGAGTGTGCTTTGGATTCTGTGTCTCCCTCTCTCTCTGCCCCTCTCCTGCTCACTCTCTCTCAAAAATAAATAAACATAAAAAAAATTTTTTAAAGAGTGAATGAAGACAGGGCCTTAAATGTACAGAGAAGCAGAGGTGCAGGGGGGTGTTTCTTGGGCTGTAAGCATCCAAAGTCCCAAACTTCCCAAGGGTTATTTTTCTTGGAGAAGAGAATACCGTTAACTGTAGGGTTGTTGAACAGCAGAGAGATTGGTCTTGTTCTGTGCAGCCTCGTGGGGCAGATCAGGGCAAATGAGTCAAAGTTGCAGGGCAGTAGGGAATATTTAAGCTCAATATAAAAGAACTTGTAAATTATTTTAGCTCTCCAACACTGAAAAGCCCACCCTGGTAAAGTAACGAGCTCCCCATCTCTAGAAGGATCCAAGGGAAACCATACGACTACTTCTCAGAGATGCTATAAAGCAGGATCATGCACCAGACTTGAGGGTGAGTCTGAGTGACCTCAAAGGCCCTTTCTGTGTGAACAACTCAGAACTGGGGAGTCATTACTCAGCTTCCCGCTCAGCTACTGTCACTGAATACAAGGATGGAATCTACAAGAGAGGAGGGATGACCATCTCCAGGATGCTCGTCCCCACGTAGGTCACCCCCTCCGGGTTCTTGGTCTCAGATTGTGCAACAGACGCTCAGACCCCGTTCCAGAGACCCGTGTTCCCTGCATTCTGCCTCTGCCCTCTGCCATCGACCCGACTGAGTGCCGAAGTCGAGAGACTGAATTTCTCTCGGGTGACATTTTGATGAATTTAGACCCAAAGTCACTCGGCTTATTGATCCCAGAGAAAATGTTCATCCTTTGAAGACCACCCAACTGCATACTTAATCCATGTGCCACATACCGGGTCGATATGAAATGCCGCCAAGACAAACATGTTGCTGAGGCCTTTGTTGAAAGAGGACTTTGTGACTTTCTAGTTCTCTCTTCCTTCCCCTCCAGCAGCGCTCCCCCGCCACGTGGGGAAGTGCCCCCCGGGAGGTTGAGTGGGACCAGGAGGAAAGCCGTGGGCTTGGGTTCTCAGCCTACTCCACTCCCACCAATGTGCTGAGGGACCGTGAGCCAGCCTGTTCGCCTCCCTGTGCCTTAGTTTTCTGGTCTGAGAAATAGACAGACCGCTCCCTCCTCCGGTCTTATGTGGAGTGAATGGCATCACTGTGTGTAACAGCGCCCTAGCACAGGGTACTCCGACGTCTCCTGCTCCTGAGCTTTTTAAAAAGGACCCTCTCGATGTGCCTCCAGAAACAAAGCATGAAGGAAGAGAGGAAGCAGAGAGCAGGCTCCCAGGAGTGCGTGCACCACACTCAGAGCCGCCAGCTCCAGCCATGCGTGGGGCCGAGCTGCAGCACCTGACGCATGCTGCCAGCTCGCGGTCGGCTCTGGTGACAGCAGGTTGCAGATGGAGATGCTGAGGCCCAGCGACTTGTCCAAGTGATGTGACACTTCCCACCACTAAGTGATGTGTAAGGGAAAGGGACTAAATAGATGCTGTCTAAAACCGAAGCTCCGGGAAGCAAAAATTGTCTGTCTTGGTCACACAGTATCCATGGCAACCAGAACCAACACGTAGTGAGCTCTCAACAAATAGGGAATGAGTGACTGAGTCCGTGAATGATGAACAGGAAAGAAAAAAAATCAGCGATAGAAACCTGAATGACTTGAGGCTTATCCATATGAGGCTGACTTACAGCACATTTCTGCAAAAATGAAAAAGGCCTATGAAAAGCAGAAGATGTGCCGAGTCCGGTTCTCAAAGAACCACCAGAAGAATTCTCGGACCTGTGCTCTCACCTTGGGTCACCCAGGGTTTGGAAGGGAACTCAGGAGCCAAATCAGTTGGCGATCTGTCAGACACCAGGAGCAGACTTTCCCATCTGTTAAGTCACTCATCCAACATGAGCATTTATTGAGCACCTGTTGTGCGCCAGGTTCCATGCAAGGTGGCAGAGAGGCAAGGATCCTTTGAGCTGCCTCATAGCCACGAGGCTGGAGCGAAAGTTCTCCTCCATAGGAAGTCCCAAAGCAAAGGGTTGCACAAGGCATGTGGTGTCCAGGGGAGGGAGTCCCCGCCTGCAGGGCTGGGTGGGGAAGACCTTACGGAGAGGGAATTTCCCGGTGACNATCTCTGGCAGAAGAAGGGCCAGGTCCCAGGCCCAGATCTGGAATCACAGGGCACATTCGTAGGCCTATGCACCATGACCAGCCCCGTGGTCGGCTAGAGGGCCGGTCAGGCCACAAGACTGGGGAGAAAGAGGGGCTGTCACCCCTGCTGGTCAGGGGACCCCCCAGGATGGGAAGCGGAAGGACGCTGTTCTGCCGCTGGTGGCCCTGGGGAGATGACTTCACTCCTCCAAGGGTTGGTTGCTTCCTCTGTACCTGGTTGAATGGGGTGATTTCTAAGTTTCCTTCCAGTTCTAACATTCTATGACATTTCTGACTAATGCACCAGATCAAATATGTACACAAGACCAGAGGCATAAGAAAATACACAGAGAAATGTGGGTTAATCTAGTGCAAACAGTGTAAGAACTGAGTAGGCTGGCTACGCAGGCAACGCTTGAAATACCTATGGACTCCGGGCCACGGATCCTGGCTTCCAAAACTGTGGCTCCCCTCCAGCCCTCAGGGAAAGGGAACGGTCCTAGCTGAGCCCCAGGGAAGTCTGACCTTGCATGAACTAAGTATCCCCCGGTGACAGTACAGATAGAAGCCCAGGAGAGCCGGCTGGCCTTTGTGTGGTGCCAGGGGCTGAAACTGAAGTCACATCTCATCCCACAGAGCTCCTGACACTCAGAAGAAAAATGCTTTCGTAAAAAGTAGTAGGAATCCTTCTGTGACCCTCAGTCCCCTACAGGCAGCTTCATTTCTAAGTTACAGTCATCAAGGAAGGGGGCATCTCAGACCCAACAAACCCAAAAGCTAGAAGGACCTTCATGATCTTTTTGGTGAGAGGCTATTAGTTTTTTATGGTGGGGGAGCATCGGCCCCTCTGAAAATACACAAAGGCCATGGTTCTCTCCTAGAAAAATGTATACATGCTCAGTTTCGTATGCGAATCAGGAGGGTATGAGATGCCCTGATTGAAGTCCCCTAGAGCTCTCCAGACACCGGGTTAAGTCTCCTGCCCTAGTTCAGACTCTCTATTTCGTAAATGAAGAAATGGAGTCTCCGAAAGAGCAGGTGACTCACCCAAGTTCACCCAGTTAATTAGAGCAGAGCTCCCCAGGAAAACCAGACCAGCGTCTGCCCCAAGCAGGGCTCAGGAGCACTGACTTCTGACGACATGGAGCTTGGTCCCTGCGGGTGCCATGGCTCAAGTCTGGCAGGGAGCGCATAGAGGAGGGGCAGCCAGTCTCTGGTGGTGGGCCCCCCAGAGCTTCAGGCTTCTGCTTCCTCCCTGTCCATGGCAGAGAGGCACTTGGGTGATAACGTGCTGACTCAGCACCCTCTGACACGTCATTCCTGTCCCCACACAGAATGCTCCTCAGGGAATACCGGACCGGCACTCAGAGCTGCCCGCATCCTCAGCCCCATAGTGAGAGCTGGGGACTTGGATGTGTGAGTGGTTAAGTCCTGCCCCTGGGGGGAGGGTGGCAGGGCACCAGGATTTGATAGGACTCAGACCAGATTCAGGTCTTGGCTCTGCTGCTCTATAGAAGAGCTCCCATTGGCAAGGTATTTCACCTTCCCAAGCCCCAGTTTCCTCAACTGCACAGCCAAGACCATCATAGTGCCTCTTCCCAAGACTGGTGTAAGAATTAACTGAGACAATTTATATGAAGTGCTTTCCCACAGTGCCTGGCAGTATATGATATGTACCATCCCGCGGTGGTAAATGCTTACCTTTAAGATCTCACACCCAGCTTCTTACTGATACCTTGGTAACGATGGGCATAGGAAGAAATCCTCTTCCCACTCTTCCAAGAATTTGCTGACGAGTGTGGTAGGAGGCCTCCGCAGAAGCATCTGGAAGAACTTGCTGCCATTAGCAGATGCTGCCCACGCAGAGGTTATGAGTTTGCCCCCTCTGAAGATTCTAAAGGCAAGTCAATCGTGACCTTTCTGGAACGGTTGAGTGGCTGTCCTGCTAGGAGGTGAGGGAGTGAGCCGCAGGAGCTATCATGGCCATCCACTCAGCAGCTTCAGCTCAGTGAGTGGCCAGCACAAACAGGATGAGACATGGAGGGATGGTGACTCAGTGGACAGAAGGCAGAAATCACAGGTCGAGGCCCTCCATCACTTCTGTTCCTCCGGAACCAGGGTAAACAGGCCTCGCTTCAAATGTTAAAGCTCAGCCAGTGGCGTGCTGGAAACCCAGCCCTCAGGAAGGCACCCAACCATCACTGAATGCAGAGCTGGGAACTAGATCCCAGCTGGTACTAGATCGCCACTCCACTGGCGGCAGCCTACGCTCCAGGACACTGGACAATGGCGTACATTCCCTGGGCTCCAGGCTGACCTAAGTCCTTGATAAGAGACCCTAGCACCTTGCACTGAAGATAATTTCTTCCTTCTACTGAAATGAAACCTGTCTCCTTATAGTCCCCACCACCTGGTCCAAACTCATTGCCCTAAAGCTCTGTGGTCAGTCTTTTCTCTTTCCTGCTTGCACAACTTAATTCTTCACCTATACCTCTTGCAGCAAGACTTACAGACACTTGTTGGCCCAGCACCTTCCTCTGGGTGCTTCTGGGTTTGGCCTGTGCCCCTTACAGAATGGCCTACAGAGCTGGACACCACCTTCCATGTGAGTCTGAGCTGTGCCAGGTAGAACCTTCCATCACTGGCTTGAACTGAACAGGTCACAAGAGGACCTTTATCTGGGTCTTCCTCCAGACTTGTACCAATTCCTTGGCTGGTTTATAAGACCCCAAGGGTGGACCTTAACCTTCTTTCTACCCCAATGCCCAATATGTGCCCTGTGCTCACTCTGCAGTTACTCAATACCTGCTGGCAACGTTGACAATGACCATATTCAGGCCCCTTGGCTCCTCTGATTCTACAAAACACCAGCTTTAAACCTACATTCCCATGCATGCCATGAGTGATAGGGCCCTGTAGGACCACAGTGAGCCAGCGCCTTTCCAGAAAGCTGGGCGTAGCTGTCCCCTGAGTGGCTGTGGACACTGTCTTTACAACAATATAAGAGCCTCTATTCAAACCAGAACCAGAGCCCTCAAGCTAAATTGCAGACTTATTTTATTCTTGTTCTGACTTTTAGCACATTTGTGCTTTTTATAATAACATATTATGTTGTTATTTTTCTAACTCCTGTTTGGAGAGTTGTTTACAATATGTCCAGCCTTCGTTCCATATGTTTGAACAGGTCATAGGAACACACCTGTCCTCACCTTTACTTTCCAGCTTTTTGCATAAATTATGCCTCAGTCCTCACCACAGCCCAAGAGATCTTCATTTCACAGACTAAAGAAATGAAGGTGGATACCTCAGATCAAAAGGCCACCCTGCTATGTGAGAAGTCCCAAGGGCGATGGGCCCAGTGATCCAAGCTTCCTGGACTGGCTTCTCTCAGCCTCAGGAGCCAGGGGAGGACCTGGCTGCCCCATTCAAGACCTCTAAGCCAGAACAGCTGTGGACAATCTTCTCCCCAACCCCCTCAGTTTAAAGACTCTTCTTATCTTAGACCAGGTTACCTCACTGTGTCCTCCAACCGGAGAACCATCTCCAAACTAACAAGAGATATAAATCCTTCCATACTTCAGGCCTGGGCCACCAGCTTCCTTCATGTGGCTTTGACATCTTCTGTGGTCAGGACAGACCCTGAGTCAAGGTCCCTTATGGTTTCTTATGGACAAACTGGTCACAGACACACATGGGCTGCCACTGGCCACGTGAACTAAAACCTTGTGAGTTCCCTTGCTCCAGAACAGACCAGGAGTGGTCACTGTGGATGCAGGTCTTTGGTGGTACCACCCAGCCTTGCTCTGAGAAGTATTTAATGGTTCACAAATAATCCAACCAGTAGGTTGGTGGGAGCAGGTAGGCAAGGGAGATGATGGTGAATGGTGAATACATACTATTTTCTCTGCAGGAGAGATTGGTCTAAGGTGTGAGCTGGAGTACGGAATTCCTTCCCATTCTCTTACTATCATATGGAAGCAGGTGCATTCTCTCTCTTTCATACTGTCCCAACCATCCTCATCATCTGCTTTAGTGAGCCACCGGGTTGGATGGCCCCAAATGGGGTCCCCTCTCTGGGATTCAGCTATGGATGTGCAAGATCTGTGCAGTCCCCGCATGCCTGATGGCAATCAGCCTCCCACTGGGATGACCTTGTGGGGAGCAAACTTTCATCTTCTTATTAAGTGATGACTAGTGTTTCAGAATTACTCCTGTTGATCTGTTTGGGGTTGATTCCTAATCAAAGCTCTCAGGCTCTCCTTTGCCCCCCTTACTGCTGAAAGGTTAGCATTAAAGAGAAGAAAGGTGCTCTGATTTCTGTTGCTGGGCTGCCAGCTTGGATCTGGGGCTCTGGAGAAGATGAGGGGGTCTGATTTTGTCCCAAGCCTTGTGTTCAGATCCCAACTCTGCCATTACCAGCTGGGCGAATTCTGGCAACTCTCAGAACCTCTCTGATCCCCAGTGCCCGCCTCCAGGAATACCTCGGGTGTTGTGAGGGTTAAAGGAGATCTTGTATCCAGCAGGTGCACAGAAGACAACAAATCCCTATGGGTGTGTTAGCTGCTGATACCCGGTCACGACCACGTTCTCTGATCCACGTTCAGTCCCTCAGGGGCAAGGCACTTCCATAGAGCTTTCTGGAGTTAACAGACCTGCCATAGGCATCTTCAGCAAGAACAAGGGAGTGAAACCAGCCTGTGGCATTCACCCTGACCCTCTCCCAAGAATAACCCTTCAGCAACAGCTCCCCTGATGGCCCTGCGCCTCCTGCCCACACACACCAGAGGGGAGAGGCTGCATTCACACATTCTTATTTTCTCGAAGGCAAAAGAAACACGGCACTAAGGCCTCCATGTAGTGACATGGATAGCTAGATAAATAATTACTAAATAAATAAATAAATATAAACAAAGAAAGCCTCCAATGAGCTTGAATTGCTGCCGTGCTGAGAGGTAACTGGCAGATTCAATTTAATTATAAGATACAGAGTTGTAATGGGGTGTGTGAGGCTCAAGGAGGATTTCAGTAATGGGAGGACAGCGGGGGTTCCCTGCCTTCTCTGCTGGCTCTTCTCCTAACCCCACCGCCTTCTTTCCTCTCTTGCCATGTGGGCTGGGGCAGAGGTGGGGAGCTCAGCACTGCTCCGGAGGACAAAGTCTGGCCCACCCTCCGGGCCTCTGCTCCTCTGTATCCTCAACTCCCAAGGCCACCCAAGTTACCAGGTCCGGTGCTGGTCCTCACTCAGGAAGACCGTGAGGAGGGGCCAGCAAGGGGCTCCATGCTCACGGCAGTGCCTTTTTCTTCTGCCCCAGTGAAGGTGCACAGTGGGGTAGCAGCCCCTGCTGCAAGGCCACGTGAACAGGCAGCTCTGATCTGTTTGCCTGGGGACAAAAGGAAGCCATCACCTGCCCTCCCTCTTGTACAGCTGTCTACCCAGAAAGTGGAGGGGGCATCCTTTAGCCACTGAAGCTTAGCTAGCCCCCTTCTGTCCTAGGACCCTATAATAGGTGACCATCTGCCTCCGCTCTCTCTGTCTCTCTGTCTCTGTCTCTCTCTCTCTGTGTCGCATACCATCCCAGCTACCTTCATCATCTGCGGTGGTGGGGCTGCCAGATTGGATGGCCCTACACTCTGTACACCGCCTCCCCAACTCCCAGGACACTGTTTCCTTCTGCTGCCACTTCCCTTGTGCCAGGTGAGAGCAGACGTCTCCGTTCACCCCCACCCTATTCAGCAGAGGCCTTGAGGGCAGAGGCTGGCCATTCTTATCTGACTCCACTGATAAATTCTTAAAGGCCAGCTTGTGGCCCTTATGGGACTTTCTTGGTTAATCCTCAGCTTTTATGATTTTATTGCAGCCGTAAGTGGGTGACAAAGAGGTTTGCAAGCACATAACTAAACAGCCACTGCTCTCCATGCTTCCCCGCCCTGCCCCCACCTCCCTGTCTCCCAGGGAGGCAATCCGTCCTTCTCCAGTCATGGACTCTCCAGGGGCTTGGCTCCCACAAGGACTTCTCAGTGCCCCCTGACCACCTGGCCGCAATGCCCATGACTCCGTTGGCCCACACCCTCTGAGCGCACATGGTCCCCTTTTTCCCACTGGGGCCTCTACTGGCCACCTGGGCTCAGCATCCAGACTATATCCCAGCAGAATGGCACAACCTGGGCTCAGGGATCAAATGGGCCTAGATTTTGGCTCCTCCACTTCCCAGCTATATGACTTCAGGTAAATTACTCAACTTCCCTGAGCCCCACCTATGCAATGGGGCTGATAATCCATATCTCCAGGAATCGGTGTGAAGATTAAATCCATCCATTAAGTTTATATTCATAGCCTCTTATTGGGCCTCTGCCCTCCCAAAGATCTGGACCTCAAGTCCACGGAATGGGGTGGGGGTGTGGGGAGGACTTTGGAGTCTTCCTCATGGCTCTAGGTCTTAGTCCTTTAGGGATTCGTTTGGTCCTAAAAGAAAAAAGAGAAAAGAGACACCCTCTTTCTGCCTGGCCTCCTAGCTGTGATTGACTGGCTGTACCAGGCTGAGCCTCCCCAGGGACAGGGCACACAGCTGTCAAGCATCTGGTCCCATTCAGACATTACTCACCAACTTCCAACTTTCTCTCAGGAAAAGTCTAAAAGCCTTGCAGGCATATGGCCTTCAGCACTCCCTGTTCCTCACAGGATAAGCAGAATGACAGGCCATGGGGGAGGAATGGCCTTCATGATCCTGTTTATCTGTCATATTTCCTCACAGAGCAGTTAACCCCCTGGGATCAGACATCTTAAACCAGAGATGGCTGAGGTAATCTTGTACATGTGATGAAACTGTTTCCATAAAATTCCTCAACCAGTATTATTAAACTCTCCCCTATCCCCTGCGCCTCTCACAAAGGTATTATACCAGTTGTCCAAAGAACCTCACTCATAATCAGGTTTACTGGCTTCAGCACTTACTGGCTGTATGACCCTGAGTGAGTTATTGAATCTTTGGGATTATCAGTTTCCCATTCTATCAGATAGGAATAATAATAGTACTTATAGAATTTTTATGATTGAAGAAGGTAATGCATACAAAGTACCTAATACAGAGACGAATAAATCATAAACAATCAGTAAATTGCAACTGTTTTTTTTAATGTTTATTTATTTTTGAGGGAGAGAGAAACAGTGAGTAAGGGAGGGGCAGAGAGAGGGGAACAGAGGACCTGAAGCAGGCTCTGACAGCAGGAAGCAAGCCAGATGTGGGGCTTGAACTCATGAACCATGTGACCATGACCTGAGCCAAAGTCAGAGGCTCAACCAACTGAGCCACCCTGGTGCCCCTTATAAATGGCAACTTTAATTGTGATGATGAAAAAGCGAGCTTGGCCCCCGATGGGGGAGCGCTTGGTGATACCAGCCAGTGGAGAGGGGCAAGACTGGGCTGTGTCCAGCCCCCAGGGGGTAGGGTAGCCTGTGTCCCAATTCCAGGGTGTAGAGGAGTGCAGGAGAGTCTGCCAACCATGGGGCCTACATTGATACACCAGTGGCCCAGAGGAAGGCTACATTCTCGGTCAATTGGTGGCCATGTTGGAATTCCAAGCAATTAATTAGTTGGGAGAAAGACTCCAGGCAGTATCAGAGGGTAGAAGATAAGCCCAACCTTCCATGAAAAGAAAGATGACAAGAGTCAGGCAAGGTCTCAGAGAGCAGCCTGGTAGGCAGAGACTCAGAGCATGGCAGGGTGCACCAGGCACGAAGTCAGGCAGACAGGTGGACTCAAGCTTTGACTTGATAACTGAGGGACCCTAGGCAACTCCTTACCCCTCTAAAATGTCCATTTTTTTATAAATAAAGACAGGAATAGTAACACCTATCTTTATAAGGTCAGTATGAAGGGGAAACAAGATGAGAAAAGTAAAACACCCATTGCCACCTAGTAAATGCCTGATTTATCTTGACCACAATGTAGAATCAGGCCAATGGAGCAGGAATTTAGGGAAGCCAGAGAGGAGTGATGACCACATGAGCAGCAGACTTCCTGCAGGCATGCAGGGTCTGGGGCCAGTGGCAACATAGGCAATCATGGACCCCAAAGCTGGTAGTGAGGAGTCACTGAAAGAGTGCCTGGCTTGGCCACCCTGTAGATAGGGCCAGTAAGGACTGGCTGAGGCAGCTAAGGAGGCCAGAGGCTGGCAAAAGTCTTCCCCCGTGTTACTTCTTATCATTGCTGCATTTGAAGCTCAAGTTTATCCAAGTTTATCAACTTTTACCATCAGATTTCAGAGGGAGCCCTGCTCCCTGGAGGGATGAGCTGATGGGTCACAAAAACCCTTGGGAATGATCTCAGTGATTGCTGACCCTTCTTGAAAGAAGGTAACGCCACTTGAGCTTCTCATGTAATTTATTATTTTAAGAAGTTAAGACTGTAGCTGTTTCAGGTTTCTCTTACAAGAATTTAATTGGTATGTAATAGCACAGTTAATTAAATAGAAATCAATAGCTTAAAACAACTAATTGATACTTAATATGAATGGGGAAAAACTTGGTTCTAATATAATTAACTCATATTAAATAGGTAATGAAACAGCAATTACATCTTTACAACAATGTAAAGTTTATAGTTCTTTAATAAACTTAGAGTTAGCAACAATGAGAGTCAAAAATTATGAAACAGGTATTATTGGGCTATTAAACATTTATTACTTGTCCTGGAGGGCCAGAGGCAGACACTAGTGAGGATTAATAAACCTTTGCTATTCCTCTCTTCAGAATTCTTTACTATAGAGGTTGATCAGAAAACTGTGATATCTGCATGATTTATGGGCATCATTATTGCCTGGGATGTGAGTAAAAATGCTGAAACCAGGGTGAGGCAGAACTGAAGCAGAAAGCAAGAGCTTAGCAGAATCAAGGTGAGAACTTCCCAAACATGAGGCTCCGGCATCCTGTGATCAGCCAGGCATCCAAGCAAGACAGACTTTTGATGAGTCAGGCCATCAGTATGGACGCCCACCAAGGGTGTCCCCCGTACAATCTCGACTTCAGGGCCCTTGGTGAGAGCCACCCCATGACCTGCAGCTCCTTTTCCTCCTTGGGGCTCCTGCAGCAGCTATTGCCATTAATGTGGAAATAACTCACATGCTGCTAATGACACTTTGTGTTGCTGATCTACTGCGTTTGATTTTTGTTCACCTTTTCACAAGTATATATGCCTTACATAGTCAACTGGATTATCATCTCAATGTGGAAGGGAAGCTTGCTTTACATGTTTTTGTCTTGCACATGGTGTACCTAGAAACCTCTCTATGAGTGTCTGTGGACAGGATATCATACCTGTCACACTTTATAAATATGTGCTGGTTGTGCCGGGCTGGTACTAACACTTGTAGTAGTCTACCCACATTATCCTGTTGCTTTTTATGTAATTCATTATGTAATAACTTGATCTACAGACCAAGACATCTGCTCTCTGAGGTCAGTAAAGCTGATTAAAAATATATTCCTTCAGGGGTGCCTGGGTGGCTCAGTTGGTTATAAGCATCTGACTTTGGCTTAGGTCATGATCTCATGGTTCATGAGTTCCAGCCACACATTAGGCTCTGCACTGTCAGGGTGGAGTCTGCCTGGGATTCTCTCCCTCTCTCTCTCCCCCTCTCCCACTTGCGCTCTCTCTCTCTCACTCTCTCTCTTAAAATAAATAAATAAATTTTTTAAAAATGTATTTCTTCAGAGCTAAACTCCTGTTTATGTAATCATCCAGGACCACTTTACTCGGGAACTGTATCACGTCACACACAAGAAATCCAAAAATGCACCATTATCCCCCTCACCTCCCATGGACGAAGTGGCTTTCTTTGTCAGTTACTTCTGATACAGACACCTCTCTTCCCCCAATCTGCCCAACTAAAGCCACTGTAGTCATCTGCCCCCTTCTGCTTGAGCCACTCGGGCACTCAGCTCATTGTCTCTTCCCAGAATGTCTTCCAGATTCACTATGTTCTCTCCATCCTCAGCCTCACCTACTGCACCCACCTGGCTGGGCTTCCTGACTTGTTTCCTTTTCTAGTCCCTAAACTTGTAGCTACCACACTAGCCTCCAAAGAATACCACCCCAAAGTTTATTATATCACCTTGGATGAGTCTCCCCTTTCATACCTGTAAAGAATGAAATAACTGTAAAGGAGGGTTAGAATTTAATGGTCCCTAACCCCGAATCTGATATTTCACTTCTGTTTATTGAGCTCGCCATTATCAGCTACTTCATTCTAGGCACCTTTACCAAATGCATCTGATTTTCATATTAACCATGTGCAGAGGGTCTTACAATCAGTACCCACATTTTTTACAGTGCAGAGAAGCCCTGAGCATTGCTCCCTCTGGAGTGCTAGAGCATGACTCCAGCTAGCACAGAGAGTTTCGAAGCACACATGGCCTCCCTGTGACTCTAGCCAGGTCCAGCTGACGCCTTCTCCATATGGTCTCAGGAACCATCTGGTGAGCTATTTTCAGCCCCTCCACTGCTCTCCTGTGTCAAGGTGGCAGGGATGGAGAGGCTCTGAATGTCTCCCTGAGAAACCTCAGGGTCCTTTCACTTGCTTTCTAATCTCAGGCTGACTTCAGAGAGCAGTGAGAGAGAGCAGATGTCAACCCATCATCTCTCACCAGGAGTACTGCGATAGTCGAACAACAGCGCTCTCTTGTCTGGGCCCTCCCCCTTCCCATCCGTCCTGTGCACCAGTGCCAAAATGGTCTTTATAAGATGCAAGTCTGGCCTGTCGGTTCCTTCAGAGGTCTGTGAGAGAAGAATCTGCTCCAGGCGTTTCTCTTGGCTTGTAGATGGCTGTCTTCGTGTTCATATGGTGTTCTCCCTGTATGTGACTCTGTCTCCAAATGTCCCCTTTTTATGAGGACAACAGGGGCATTGGCTTAGGGCCCCTCTAATGACCATTTTAACTTGATTATCTCTGTCAAGACCTTATCTTCAAATAAAGTCACATTCTGTGGTGAATACACATTCCACATGTGAATGAGGGGGAGAGGGGATGGGCAGGGAAGAGACATAGTTCAACCCATAACAGTGTCCCAGCAAGGACCACCAACCTCTGTTCTCAGTTGTCTGGTATGTCTTGATTCACAGCCTCTGCAGCCCTGGGATCTCAGACCGGACCCTGAGAAAGCTATAAATCAGACCCAGATTCTAACCTGAGCACTATTATCAGCTAGTGCTTTGCCCTTGAACTGCCCTTTTACTTCTCTGAACCTCAGTCTCTGAAACCAAAAAAATGGAGGAAATAGACCCTTCTTCCTCACCTACTTCACAGAGCTCCTGTGAGCATCTAATAAGGTAGTGAATGTGACAGCATCATGTAAAAATATGGGTCCCGCAAATGTGAAGTAATAGCACTGTATCATTGTTATTACTACTAAGAATAAAGAAATCCTATGGCTAGAAATAGTCCCATCTTCACCTTGTGCAACTGAAGGAAAATGATTCCATTTACAAAGTCAGCCCTTTTTATTCCTCCCAGAGGAAATCTCCATTTCCTAGACTTCTCTTCCAATGAATTTACAACTTCCATTCACTTGGCAACGACCCTCACCTAACTTACTCCATTGTGCTACGTTTCAGCCCACCTGGGTTGATTCTGACCTGAGTAGGGGAAAGCAGGTCACTGCCCAATAGTATTTAGTTGGCACTTTCATTGAATCTACGGATTTTTCCTGAGCTCCTGCCATGTGCCAGGCACTGTATTCGGGACTAGGGGCTCAGAGCTGAAAATGGCACAATCCTGACCCTTCTGTTGCTCACAGTCCAGGAGTTCCTGGGGTCCATTCCCTTCTTCCCGAGAAACATGCCCTTTCCCCATAAAAGCTTCCTTGCATAGTAGTATTTCTTAAGCCTTTGCTTTTCTCAGACAGTGCCCTCCCCAATGCATCTGCAGGTGACCCTGGATTTCTTTGCTGTCAACTTTCCTTTTAAGCCAAGATGACTTGATTCATATTAATCATTTTCCATGGCCGCCTTCGGTACATCTGGTGGTTCTGTACTGATAAGTGCTCAACCAAAGGCTGCTGCCCCAACGTCTGCATGGAGAAGACCCTGACATCTTACTGTTAAAATGGGCATCTGTGATCTGATTCCCATTGTAGAATCTCAGCACTGTGTGACAAGGAAAGTGGCAATCTAGTGGTTGGTCTAGCTCACAAAGTGAAAGATTCTTTGTGTCACATTCCCTCATTTTTCCCCTAAGAGGAGCCTGATTTGTTTGGCAGGGTAGAGTTTCTCCAAGACAAAGTGGTTACTTTCTGCTGCCACCACCACACCCCCCTCCCTGTCCTACCCAGCCCTCTCTCTGCTCAGTGCTTTTGACAACACACTTCCTCCCCTCTTGGATTTCCACATTCTCCTCACCTCCCCCACCTCAGCCCTACTTCCTCATGTGGACCCAGTGACCTCTAATTTAGCCCTGCAAATCTCCCCGAAGAATATCCCAAATTTTCATACATGGGTAGCTATCTAATTCTCACTTCACTAATTCTCCAACCTGCTCGTTCTTGCAAAGATCCCAGTGGCTTCTCCCCACTTCTCAGTGAGGACTCAGTCGGAGAGCCCTCTCACTTAATACATTTCTGCAGTGTGCTTATTAACGCCTTGTAATATAGCTGCCTAAATAATTAAGACTAACCCACACGTGTCAAATTAAATGAGCCAAATACATTGAGAAATTGCCTCACCCTCCATTTCTTTTATTAATCGGGTTTTTAAAAAATTCTTTTCCTGCTCATTTGCAAAAATCAAACATGGTCAGTGAGACTCTCACTTATAATAACCATCCATGTGGCCTCTTTCCTCAGGCAGTCACCCTGGGGGCAATGATGGGCTGAACTGGGGTGGCAGAGGCAGCCAACACAGATGATCTGGATTCAACAGGTCTCCCACACTCGCTAAATCTTCAAGAGAATTATGCCTGCTCCATTTCCCCGAGAGCTTGGGAGATGGTCCAGCAAGACCAACAGGAATGTTGGCCTAAATCCATCCAGTATCTTCTGCCCCCACTCCTCCATGCTTCCCTGGGCTCAATGCAGGAACCCCAGCCCCTTTTCTCATTAGGAGCCACTGCTGATGTGCTTTAGATGGGCATAAGAAGTCAATGGAAAATATAATAAGAACCGTCAGCAGTTTCATCATTCTGGTGATGAACAATGCTCGTGAAATTATAATGGGCTGGTTAACTCTGCCTGTCGTCAGCACGTTGAGGCTTCTATACAGTCTCAGAGTCTCAGGCAAGAGGCTATTGTTCGCAAGAGCTGAGAGCCTCCTCACAGCTTGTGTGTCCACTGGCCCCCTCCTGGCAGACTGCATTCCTGCCTCTTGAAGGTGGTTGTTAGAAAGAATCCACAAATACAGTAAGTAAACATCAAAGGGGCTTTGATCCACAGGGCCCTCGACAGAGCAGGAGCCCTTGAAGAAAGGGCCAAGGCCTTGGATGAGGGAACTTAACATCGTCAATTTGGGCGCCTGAGATGTAAAGCTGTTTGAAGTGAGGTTGGCTTGGCCGTGCCTTCAGAAGAGCATGCTCGTGGAGGGGACGGAAGAGAAGTGAGCGCCTTTGGAAAAGGCACGCTCAGATCTGCTTCTCTGCTCTTTACTGATAGTTAATAAACCCCTTTAAAGAATCAGGAGATCAAAGCCAGCAACCTCCCTGGGCCATGGCATTCTGCCACCAAACGCCATGCTTTGTTTTTCTCTAGGGAAAGAGCCCCTAAGCTTGACTTATCTGTCTCTCATGGGCCCTTTCATCCTGCAATCCATGGATGGTAGACCTGGGTGACAAGAGGTGGTAGAAAGGTAGGGGGGAGAAATGAGCCCACCCTGTCCAAGCTCTAACAGCCTAGATGCTAACCGCCCAGGGCTCAGAGAAACACCCAATGTCCCAGGAGAAGTTGCTGTAAGGCAGCACTCAGTGGGATCCACCTTCCCTGAGACACAGATGGAGGGAATCCCTGGGTACCCAGAAAGCCTGGCAAGCCCTGGGAGGGGGTGCAATCACATTCCTCTTTCAGAAATCATACCCCTTGTCCATTCACCAAGTTTACGGCAGCTGCCCCATTTGTATGAGGTCTAAGCAAAGAGGTGGGAGCAAGGAGTCTAAAATAATCCTCAGAAGTCATTTGGCATCTTTGAACTTTGGGTTTCCCATCTGCATAGTATGAAGAGCAATAACCTATCTGCTCACCTCATGGGGTGCTGGGAGGGATCAGAAGAGGAATTTGGTGTAGAATTGCTTCAAAACCCATAAAGCGCTTAAGACAAATCAGGATTAAAGGATAAATACCAGAGGGGAAATCTTGCTTTCTTGTGAAGCAGATGTACTCTAGTCCAACACCCACACACAATGGCCACCCAATTACAAAATGCCGTGCCAAAAAAAATAAAAAAATAAAAAAGTCTGCATTTGCTACCTGGAATCATTGTCTGCCTTGTTTTTTCTGTTGTGTCAAAGTCTTGTGGGACCAGAATCTATGTCTTGTGTCTCTTAGCCATCCCAATCCCTGTGTTCCACACTTGAGTCCACACCTCATAAGTACTTGAGGATGGCCCTGCATTGTGCCTGAATATAGGAATCCTCAGACCCAGAAACTCACTCTCTCCCAAAAGGTAGTCTCCTCTACCTCCACCGCTACCCTGACTTCAACTCCTGCATCTTCCCCCAAATTCACCCAACCACTTTGCCATTCCCCTGAATCACCCACTGTGTCTGATTGCATTACTCCCTCCTGGACACCACTAGCTGGGCCCTGCCTCTTCTTTGGCAGGCCTGACGACAGTCACAGCATGATCTAGGTATAGGCCCCAAGCCTGGGATATATAGAGCCTCATTAACCTGTGGAGTAGTGGTAACCAGTGTGGACTCTGGAGCCATATTGCCTAGATTCAAACTCCTGGTTTTGCCACAAACTGGCTCTTCCATTTAAGACTGGTCTACTTAATACATCTGTAAATGGGGATGCTATAAGATGATGGTATGTGCCTCATAAGGTTACTGTGCAAATCGAACGAGGAATTATTGGCTTAAAATGATGCCTGGATCATAGCAAGTGCTACATACATGTTAAATAAGTGGTCTTATTTATAAGAGCAGCAGATTCATATCCCCTGCAAAGGGGCCTTTGGTGACACCTGATCCATTCCCAGCTCACTCACCTGTGCTTTTCTTCCAGAGCTGGGCCTCCAGAAGAGAGGATGCTGTCTGGTGCTGGGCTACATGGCCAAGGACAAGTTTCGGAGAATGAATGAAGGTCAGTGAGAACCTGTCCACACTCTTGGGGGTAATGTGGAGGGTGGAATCCTGCAGCTGCCCTGAAGCTATGGTACCAGGAAAAAGAACGTGGGACAGTGGGCAGAGCAGTTGGATTTCCATGAAGCTATTTATATAGCAATGTGGGGAAGAGTAGCTAATGCCTAAAACAGAGCATGCTGATTGGTAAACACGTTTCCTTCTCCTATCTTCCCTACTCCCTTTGTGCCCTCTACTTGTCTTCCTCTCTCTTCCCCACCTTTGTGCCCCAACCACTCACCAAGCACAATTAAATCTGCTTCTATTATCTTTTTAAATCCAGACCTCTCTACCTTTCTCCTCAAACATTCACATTTTTTGAATGCCTGCTGAATAAACAGCACCTCACAGGGCACTGGGAAAATACTAAAGAATAAGGCAGAGCTTTTATTTTCAAAGAACTTACAATTGGAAATCTTCTGTCTTTTCGAACTCCACTGGTCCTACCTCCTCCTCTTACTCATGGGTCATTCTGCCTTCCTTTTGCTCTGGGTCTTTCCTCTAGGGCTTGACTGGGTCACAGAAGGCTATAGGAAGGTATTGACATTGATGTGGAGCCTGGGAAGTAAAAGGGGGGCTGTCACTTGTGGGCCTGCTATAATAAAGAGCCAGTCCCCTCATCCCCAGCCATCTGTCTCCGTGCAGCTAATAACGCTCTCCATCAGTTGCCACAGACTGTTTGTCAGGATTTAAAAGTAGATAAACAATGGCTGGGGATGCCATTTATTCATTAAAGTCAGACAAATGAAGCCCTGGCTCTCCACCAGCCAGCTTGCCATGAGCTGGGCCCCTCCCCTCCCAAGGCTCAGAGCCCCTATAGCCTCATTCCCATCCCAGGCATAGAAGAGGCAGCTCACCTGTACCATCTCTATCTCCAAAGGTATACCAAGGTTCTGATGCCCTCTTCCCATGCTCCTCGGCTGGTTCTTCTCCCAACCACAGTTCATGGCACCCACACCACCATGGGCTCCCCAGTCTAATACCTTGCCAGCTATAGGTTTGTTGCCAGCACCCACCATGGTGACAATTTGACAAGAGTTAAGCCAGCACAATTGAATACAAGGAGGATCCCCTTCTGTGTTTTGCAGCCTGCCTGTGTAAGAAGGCAGCAGCAGCACCAAGAAGGCACTTCTCGTTTGTAGGCTGAGTCTAGCCAGGGTTAGAAGCTGCATTGTTTGCATCCTGCCAGGTGGTCTTCCTCCCTGATTTGTCTCTTGCTCAGTCTATCTCCTCCTTTCCCAACACCACCTTTATGAGAGTGAGAGGCAGTAACTTCTAATTTGTGGAAACTGACAGGGTGCCTCTGTCCGTAGTGCTGAATAGACGCATTCTCTTGCTGGCAATGCTCATTAGAGAAGCTAAAAATGAGGTTCACGGGGATTGGGGAAGCCAAAAAGTCAGGAGCTAGGCTGGATTAGAAACCTCAAGCTCCAAGTGTCTGACCCCAGCAGAAGGATAGTGACTCCCAATCCTGGTGCCTAAAAAGAACCATATCACAAGGCTGATGAACACTATTTGACACCCCCTGCAAGGGAGGGGTATATTCGTCAGATCAGGCTGCCATAACGACAAACCACAGACTGGATGGCTTTAACAACAGTAATTTACTTCCTCACAGTTCTGGATGCTGAAAGTCCAAGATCAGGTGCCAGCAGGGTCAGGTTCTGGTGAGAGCTCTCTGGCCGGTTTGCAGATGGCCACCTCCTCACTGTGTCCTCGCTGTGGCAGAGAGAGAGAGAGAGAGAGAGAGACAGAGACAGAGACAGAGACAGATAGAGAGAGAAAGCTCTCTGATGTCTCTTCTTATAAGGACATTAATCCTGTCCAGTCAGGGTTCCACCCTTATGACCTTACTTAACCTTAATTACTTGTGAAAGGCCCTATCTTCAAATATAGTTATAGTGGAGGTTAGGGGCTTTAACCAAGAAATGGCAGGGGGAACACAATTCATTACATAGCAAGGGGTCTGAATGCATCTGCCATAGCAGAAGGGTATAATGGTAATACTATGAACCAGGGTTTTTTTTTTTTTTTTTTTTTTTTTGAACCAGGGTTTTTAAAAATGACAGGTAAAATTTAATATTAAGTAGAGAGTAGATGCTGTTTAATTAAAAAGGGAAGGAAGGGAGTCAGGGGGGACTACGGAAGGACTTGGAAACAAGACCAGGGTCTGATTACTTCTGAGAACAGTTAGCTTTGCTGTCTGCAACAACTAAGCTAAGATGGCATATTTTTTATTTTTGTCATGTTTATTTGTTTATTTTGAGAGAAATAAACAAAGCATGAGCAGGGGAGGGGAAGACAGAAAGAGAAAGAATCCCAAGCAGGCTCCACAGTGTCAGAGCAGAGCCCAACACGGGGCTTGAATCCACAAACTGTGAGATCATGACCTGAGCCAAAATCAAGAGTTGGATGCTTAACCAACTGAGCAACCTAGGTTCCCTGAAGCTGGCATTTTAAAGAGTTCTTTCTTGTTAAAATGGGAAGATACCAAACCAATGCCTATTCTCTCTGGGCCCCTTCTCCGAACACATACAGTCCACACAAATGTGTTATTCCTGTCACCTGGTTATGGTCGACTTGATTAAGAATGAGCAATCCCAGGTACCTTACCCCTGCCAAAATCCTCCCCCTTGTGAAGATTAATGGGGAATAAAGCAAGTATTGAGAAAGAGGGAGGGATCAGATGCATTAGTAATAGCCAATGGATAACAGAGCAGCTGACTCCCTACCCCTGCCTCCCTCTTTGCCTGTAGCTCTTACCCCTCCCAACTTCCCCAACACAGAGATTCATGCACATATACACAGCTTCACACACACAGTAGCTGCTGCTGCTGCTGCCACTTGGTAAACAAGGAGAAAAAGGGGTGGCAAGCAAGCTAAGCCACCGCATATGATCAGTTCCACATCTCAACTAACAAACAGGAAACCAGATGGGAGGAGGGTGAGACAGTGGGGCAGAAGGAGAGATGCATGAGATGGATTGGCTCTGGCTCTGGAGGGTGGGAGGCATGGGAAGAGAAGAGAAAGGAACTGCAGGGGAGGCAAAGGCTCCTCTCTGCTCCCCACTCCAGCCAGTCTTGCTACCCCAAGTGCCACATTATACATGTTCTCCTCTCTCTAAAACGCGCATGCCCAAACTCCAACACGTCTGCAGATAAGAAAAGGCATCCGCAAGCATGGGGAGCTGTTTTATGGTTTATAATTATCTTGTACCAATACTCAAAATAATTATAACTTCCACATATTAATAATTGAACTCGAATCGCAGCCATGACATAGATCAAGAAACAGAAATCTCTGTCCACACTGCACTATACACCTAGGTATAAATTGAACAATTGGTAAAATAGTAAAAAATAATTTTCTCCCAGATGCTGGAATTAGTGAGATATTGGAACAATTAGCTGCTTCTTCCATTAAAGATAAGGTGGTGATTGTAATATTTCCAATTTAGAATAAAAATAAAAGAACTACTTGTTCTGTTTTAAAGCATATTTGTTCCATTTAACACTATCTAATAGGGTGTCTGTCACCAGAGGAGAAGTGGTCCCCTATTTCATCTGTCTCCTGTTAATTTGGTATCTTTTTATCTCCTTCTTCCTCCTCCCACCCCCTACTCCTTGCTACATTCTTAAAAAAAAAAAATAATAACAATAATAATAATAGCTTCAGAGGGAGCAAGAGAAAAAATAATGAATGAACAGGAGTTTTATAGATCTGGGGTTTATCATAAGCTACAGTAATCGCAATCGGTGCTGTTAAACTACACAAAGCAATAAAAAGAAAACACTATTCAAAGATCGTTTAAAGAGGCATGTGATAGTCAATGAGAGGTTTGCTCTATTTGGGAGCGCTTAATAGCTTCTTGGGTAGAATCTGCAGCATTTGGTGGGTAATGTGTGTGTGTGTGTGTGTGTGTGTGTGTGTGTGTGTGTTCTCTCCTGTTTGGACTCAACACATCTGAGGCATCACATGGGGACACAAACAAAATTCAATGAAGGGCAGACAAGAGAAGAGGAAATAAAGACAGATTAGGCGTAAGAATATCAGGTGCGCTTGACATAATCGTCTTCATGTGATTAAGTACATGGTGCTTTAAATAGGAACTGCTGGAAGGAGATCATTTATTTACTCGTCAGAAGTTTATTGAATACCTACCATAAAAATAATACCTATTTGCATAATAAATGCCAGACACTGGTCTAAGCATTGGAGCTTTCAAAGTAAGTAAGACATCATCCTTGCCCTCAGGGAGCTCACAGTTAAAACACACAGGTACCTCTCCATGTTACTGTCACCTCCACAAAGGAATCTTGCCTGACTGCCTTACCTAAATTAGATACCCCTCTTCCCCCACCATTATGCTCCATCGTGGCAACCGGCTCATTTATTTCATGGCGCTCACTCTAATTGAGGATTATTGATTAGGCTGTCTGTCCCATCTAAGAGTTAGGCAAAGATGCTGCTCCCTCCTTTCCTTGCCTACCCCTGGGCCTTCACCCAGCGTCTCGCACATAAGGAGTAGTCCATCAATTGTAATTTATATAATTAATTAGTGCCCTGACTGACAACAGAGGGATGTGTGAAGTCATCCACTGGCGTAAGGTGGGTCTTGAGAAAGAGCCATTAGGCACAGAGCAAACTGACTTGGAGCTTTCTAGAAAATCAGTGTCCACATCTCCAGCAACTCCCTAAGTCTTACCTCTCAGCGCGCCTCCTGTTCTGGCACAATAGTCCCTTACTGGAGGCCAGGGCCCAGGCAGGTAGGCAAAGGGAAGGCTCCCACAGGTGATGTTCCTCCTCTCTGCACCAGCTCTCCTTCCTCTCCCCATCTACTGCTGGGCCACATCCTCAGGGCATCTCTAGACAGATATGTCCACCAGATTTGCAAAGGGAACCGTTCCCACTATTTCCTCATCACCCCCCCCCCCCACACACACACACACACAGCCCACGCCTACCTGTATTCCCTTTCCTTTTCCTGGCTCTTCTCCATTACCCAGTTTTCCTGGAGAGCCCAGAACCACTCACCTTCTCAGTGCACATTGCCTGCCTAGGGTTGGTATTATTCCTAGGCTGGATAGAAGGCTCTCGCGTGGTTCCTACTGAGGGGCACTGCCTGCCTTGGTATTCCTCTGTGTTAGAACTTCAACAACCCTAGAAGTTACAGTGCAACCACCAACTCAGGGAAGCCCAGGGTCGTTGAGTGACTTGCCTCGGCTCAATGGGAAGTTGCTGGAAGAGCCAGGACCACATTCCAGGTCTCCCAACATCCAGTCCAGTGCTCTTAGAATTCCGAAAGAGGAGGCTCAGACCATGAACGGAAGGGAAGCCCCTAACGCTTTAGCTTGGTTTGGTTTTCAGAGCAGCTGAAAATACAGAGAAAGTGGTTTGGGGTAAAGAGGGCAGAACACAGAAGTCTCCAGGTGGTGTGGGAGGAAGTCAAGAAAGGTCTGGAGTGAGAGACATAGACCAGGGAAGATCATTTCTAAGGGAGACGATGATCTATAAGCTTGTTAAAATGCGAGGCTTCAAAAAAAAAGAATCTATCCTGGCTGCCAGCCCGCTGTGCACACCCTAATCTCACCACTCACCCCGTGATTTTAAGTGCTCTGGTCACCAAAGGAACCAGTTGACCAGGACATTGACTGGGAGGCTTTGCTCAGCAGCCTCAGAAGGCAGATCTGTGTTTCTTTTTCCTATCTGTCCTCTGAGAGTGAGTTCAGGCCCATGTCAGCTGTCCCCTGGGTGGCAATGAGGCAGTCAAGCAGGCTTATGGGACATTCTGCTTTTTTTTTTTTTTTTTCAGTGCAGAGGGGCAACAGGACCCTGGCCCAGGTACCCGATCCAGTGGAGAATGAGTCTGATGACCTGTGAGCCCCTGCTGCTCTGCCCATTGCAGCCACGCAGGCGGGCTTGTGCTGAGGGCCCACAATTCCCAGAGACCACTCCTTCACTGCCTGCAAGAGCCCCCAGGATGTTGGCTAATACTGTCATTTTGTTCATTGGGCCTTTTGGGTGCATTTTTTCTTATTTCATTTTTCTTACTGATGTGTTTTCTTCCACTGGGGCTGCAAAACTGGTTATTTGTATAACGTCCCTGTTTATTATTTATGGCAAGACACAGATTTCCAGGGCACTTTATGATTGTTATTTAATTCACTTGGCATCTTGGAACAAGGGACCCACCATTTCCATTCTCCTTCCGTGATCTGATGGAGAATTCCAGAGACTTTTCTGGGTCCCGTGCCTCCAGCCAACATTCCTAATGGGAAACCTACTTATCTAAGGTGAGCTGGGTGGTCCTTGCCCCCAGACCCTGCCAAGCTCCTTTTTAAACTTCCGTTTCCTTGGGCGCCTGGGTGGCTCAGTCGGTTAAGCATCTGACTTCAGCTCAGGTCATGATCTTGTGGTCTGTGGGTTCAAGCCCCGTGTCGGGCTCTGCGCTGACAGCTCAGAGCCTAGAGCCTGCTTTGGATTCTGTGTCTCCCTTCTCTCTACGCCCTCCCCCACTCATGTATCTGTGTCTCTCCCTCAAAAATAAATAAACATTAAAAAAGATTTAACTTCATTTTCCCTCATATCTACATCCAGTTCTTAGCAAGACCTAGAAATGTCACCTCCCAAATGTCTGTTGAGTCCAACCACCTGAGTCCATCTCACGACCACTGCCCTTGTCCCCATCACCACTCTTCCTCACTGGACTACAGAGGTGCTCTCCAACCAGTTCCTTGTGCCCATGATTCCCCCCACCCCTTCTCTCTCAATTCATCTTCCACACTTCAGCCAGAGCAATATTTCAAAATGCAAATCTGATAATGTCACAATCCTCTTGAAAATATTTCAATGGCTTTGTATTGTTTTTCGGAAAAGTATCAAAAATCTTTGGCATGTTTTATAAGGCTGTACATGATCCAGTCTCTACCTTTATCTTTGGCTTCACCTTAACACTGTACTGCAGACGCATCAGCCTCTTTCAGCAACTCAAACAGGAATGCTCCATCTGCCACAGGGCCTTTGTCTGTACTGGTCCTTCTTAGTTCAGCCTGTACATAGAAGTTCTTATTGCCATTATTTAACTAACACTTATCTTCCCTACCCTTCCCTTAACCTGTAGGCTCTGTTGGGTCTCCATTACATCCCAGCACCCTAGCATAGTGTTTGTACAGAGTGGACATTGAAAGAAGAACAAGGAAATTAACCTTCTCTGCCCCTGCCCAAGATGCTGGGACTAGGTGATCTGAGAACAAGGGACCCCTAGAAGACACATTACAGAGTACATGAGGAAGAGGAAACTGAGACTCAGGAAAGGCATGTAACTTGCCCCGAGTATGTCAGCCTGTGAGCAATAGAGCCAAGATTCCAGCCCCGGCTTCTGACCCTAAGTACAGTCCTCCTGTCTCTTTGCGATGCTAAGTCTTTTAAATCAGGGAGTAACAGGGTCGAGTGGCTCAATCAGGGAAGTCTGGCCACAAAATATGGGTTGAGGCTGTGTTTTGAAAGAGACGAAGCAAAGAGAAAAGAAAAGGCAGTGGGTTCTTTGATGTAGACATGACGCATCGAGAGTATGGCCATCACCCCCTGTGAGCCCAGCACTGTGTCTGGCACAGCTCCGTCCTCAGGAACTTTGCACTCTATTGGGGGAGACTGCATATATTTCATACCAAGTTGCTTTTGCGGTTCTTTTGTTTTGGTTTTTTCCTTTTAGCGTTGTGGTTAGCATGCTTGATGGCTAAGCACTGTAGCTCGGGAGTCAGAAGAATCTAGATTCAAATCCCAGGCATTGTCAGAGCAGGTTTAGAACCGTATCATCAAAGGTGCTCCTGGCCAGAAGGGATCAAAGGTCATCCAGTCCACACCTTCTTCTGATGGTCAGTATCCCTGTCAAGTACCAATGCATATAAACACTTTTGAATACTGTGGTGCTATGCGCTCACATAGCCACCAGCCACGTACCGGTGTGCTAGGTAGGCCCTTGGCATGTACGACACAGTCCCTGCCCCAAAGGATATCACAGCAATTAAAATACAGTGGCACAATTGCTGTAACCAGCTATGCACAGGAACTCTGGGAGCAGGTAAGGGGAATCCAGTCAAAGTCTGGGCCAAGTGAGTCGTGCCCAGGAGTGCCCTCATGCTTTTTTTTTATGAGGCCATTGCAACCTATCCTTACATCCCTCCAAACTCAGAAAATTTGCTGTCTACCAAGGCCATGGGCACCTTCTCGGCCAGGCTCTCAAAAGGGGCTTTAAACATAATGCCCCTTCAACACTAACCATCTATAGTTTATCATCTAACTGCATTGATGACCGTGGGACCAAGTGACTTAGGTGACAGCCACTGGCAAAATCCTGGGGCCTTACCTTATGCCCACTCTGTCCTGAGGGGGCTTCCTTTCTTCTCTCTGCCTCCCTTCCCTCCATCCTCCACGAACTTCAAAAGCTTCATCCCTGAATGCTGAGACCCTCCCTCCACCCCTCTCCCCAGGGTGAAAGAGTCGGAATAAATGAGTGTGCTTAATGGCCTGCAGTGCCATAAAGTTTTTAGAGCTGTGTGCTGGAATGAGCAGGTTCAGGCTGAGATGAATTATCCACGGCTTTTATCAAAGGAGAGTCAATAAAAACCTGAAGGAGCTTGCCCCATCTCCATGGAGTGGCCATGTCACATCACTGGGCCCTGCGTTCTGGAAATAATAATCGGACGGACGCGTTCTCCCCCCCGTTCCATCTGCTTTCTTCCCTATGCCCTTCCTTCTCAAATGTATTAGTTTCTATGGAAACTGTGTTGTTGCTGGTATAGGAGGAGTTTAATGACATTCAGAAGTACCAAATCAAGTCCATTTATATAATGGTTTGAAATACACATAATGGCCTATGGAATATAGGACACGGTGACAGTTTCAGTAACTGCGTACAGAGTGTGGGATAAATAGAGCAATGTAATACTCCCCACCTCCAAGTCAAATGTGCCAGGAATAACCACTATTCTTCATACTAAAGAACAGCACTTCTCAACCATTATTCATGAAAGAAATCTCAAACACTATAGCAAGCTGCTCTCCTCTCACTGAGGAAGGTCGGTGGCTGGATGCCGGGGTCCTCTGCACCCAGAGCTTTGACCAGAGTCAGCCAGAGCAGGTACAGAGGAAAGGGTCTGACCTCGAGGAAGAAAGGAAGAGAGGAGCCATTCTGCAATGGGCTCCTCAGGCCCCGCCCCCTGGCCTGCCCACTGGACTAGATTCCTCCTGCATCTATTCTTATGGCTCGTTTCTGTCTGATTCAGAGAAGATTTTTCAGGCACCTACTGTGTGCCGGGTGCTGTGGGAGACATGGAGATGAATGACAGAGAGGATGCCTTATCTTAGCTCGGGTTCAGCCAACAATAGGCCCAAAGCAAGGTCTTGCATGTAATGGTCCATCTGGGAGGTCCAGAGAGTGCTGGAGGGATGACAGGGAATCGACACGGGAAAAGGAGGGCATCCAACAGAGGCGGCCTCATCAAGCCTGCTGCTATAGTGGGTGGCTGAAGCCCACCCCCAATGGGATGTCTGAGAAGTGAGGTGGCATTCACACCTCAAGTTTGGACCACCCAAGCAGTGGGGAGTGGGTCTGCCAGCTCCTGTCAGTAACTGGTGATCTGTTGGGATGGGGTTGTAAATTCCCTGGCATTTCTGGCCTGCACTTTGTGAAGCCAAGTGGTCTTTGGCTTAAGAGAGACCTCAGGTTGCAGATACTGCAGATCAGCAGTTAGCCTTTAGGCACTGTAGCGGTCAAGCCTCAGCAATACGGGGGCAGGGGAGCGCCAGTAGAGTTGGCTATAGCTCTCAGAGAATTTTGAGTCCAGTGGGGATACAGGCATATAATAAAAGAGCAGAAGGCAGGGTGATGCGAGAGCTACAGAAGTGTATAGGTGATATGTTCTTGGAGCAGAGAGGTGGGGCAAGCCATTTGTTCTGACTTGATCAATACTGGGGGACCCTGAGAAGTCAGGAGAAGGGAGGGGAGCTAATCTGCAAAGACACAGGGAGGCACTTTCACACTTACATCATGTAACCCCCATCACATCACAAGGTAGGTATGTTATTTCTGTTTTGAGGATAAACAGAGGCTCAGAAAGATTAAGTCATCTACCTAAGGCATCCAGCTCTTAACCTGGTCTTCTTAGCTCCGCTCTGCCTCAGGTCACTTTGTGTATTTGGGAGATGAGGGTGGGTGACTCCCCTCCATCACCATGACCAAGCGCCTGTTGTGGATCCGTGTAGACTTCTCCCCCATGGCCCCTGACCACTGTCTCCCATATTTCCCCACATTATGCTGCCCATGGACCCTCTGTCAGCCATCAAGGAGGCCCCTCTGATCCTGCCCCAGATATAGATTGGACTGACTACACCTACTACTGAGTGAATTATCTGGAATTCACTGCCTTGGGGGTACAAGAAGGAGAAGAGGAAGGGTGGGGAGGGGGTACCTCAGTTCTGGTGACTTCACAAGCATGCTTTCCACCTTGTCTTCGGCCTCTCCTCTCCCAGCCCTGCTCTGAAGCCATTGCTTCCGAAAGAGCAAGAGGGACCAGACATACACATTTCACTGGGACAGCACTTCTGTAGCATGGTGATAGGATTTCCATGAAAACCGGGCTCCATGGTTAAATAAGGCAGGGAAAGCTGGGCTAGCTCTCACTAAACAAGTCCATCCAACAGAACGAGTCCGAGATTTTAATAAGCCAAAGGGCATGGGGAACCACTGCAAGGGGTATATGGTTCACAAAGTTCCCCAAACTTGTTTGACTACAAAACAGTTTTCCTTAGAGCATGTTTTAGGACTAATGTTCCTTGGAATTTATTTCGGGAAATGATGGTTTAAGGCCCAGATCTGCCACCAACTTGTACGAGTTTTGTCACAGAGGCAAAACTCAAGCCCACCTTGTGAGGACCAGAAAAATAGCACATTGTAAAGTACAATATAAATAAGATGGTGCTACTGTTTATTTACATGAAACAAACACATTCAGGCTCCCAGAGAACATTTCAGGTCAAACAAATAAATAAATGTCTTTAAAAATAAGTTTGGTTCCTGACAAGGTAGATGACCTTGATCTTGATCTCTTTTGACCTATGCTTTCTCATCTGCAAAATGGGTATACGTGTGATGCCAGCGTATGCAAATGTTGCAAAGATAAAATACGATGATGCTCATACAGGTTCTTTGAGAAAGCATAAAGCACCACAAAACGCAAGGCATTACTATTCGTGTTCCAGACTAAAACCCTCAGTTCAGTCCCATTTTGCTGAGATCAAAACGTGGAGTGTATGGGGGGAGGGGAGCGACTAGTGGGAGAAATAACAATGACTAATAATTTTCATCCATATTTATGATGTTAGGAGTCTTGTATGAGCATGTCGCTGAGGGAAGAAAATGAATATTTCATGAGTAAACACTAAATGTGGTATTAAGATAAAATGGACAGAAGGGCCCCAACTTGCCTCTGCAACCAGGTTCACCTGGGGAGGTCAGCACAGGCTCTGTGACTGGGCTCCAGGGAGCAAGTCAACTGGTCATGAGGTAAGAGCTCAGCCTCCCAGCATTGATGGGGAGCTGTCCCCCATGACTGTTGGAGATAATCCTGCTCTGGGACGCAGAAGAGCCAGTGCCCACACATCTACCTGCTGAGTAGCCTTGGGCAAGTTACCAGAATGATTCTGGCCCTCCATGTTCACACTATAAAATGGGGATAAGATCAGCCTTGCATGGCTGTGAGGACTCAATCCAAGCCCAGCTGTTTGGAAGAGGGCTTTATAATGCACACAGGTAGGAGGTGTTATTATTCATTTATCCATGCAGCACACATTTATTGAACACCTACTATGCGCCGGTCATGGCCACAGCCACTTATTTATCATTTACTGTGCGCCAAACAGCCATGTTCATCATTTTATACACATCACCTCACTTATCACCACGGCCATCTGAGAGGTATCTGTTATTACTCCCATTTTCCACATAAGGAAATGAAACTTCTGGAAAGATAAATAACTTGCCCAAAGCCAGATAGCTAGTCAACGGCAGAGTCCGGGACTGTATGAAGCCAAAACCCTTTATGCCACATTAAATGGCCCGTTCTTATCCCTGCTGCTTCTGCAGAGCCAGTGGGACGCCTTGCCTCCACCTCCGGCCAGCTCTTCCCTGGTCTGTTCCTGCTTTGTGCTTCCCCCTGGCAGGGCTGTCTCCTCACCCAAAGAGGAAAGCCTTGCTGTCCCCTCTTTTGGCTTCCCAGGATACCCTTTGTTTTCTGTCCCCACTCTGTTCTCCCAGCCTCTGTCCGATGGTCTGTCCTCTAGAATACAGTCACTCCAGGGTTTTCATTTCCATTCCCAGCTAACAGGACTTGGGCCTCTCAAGTCCCTGGACAGCCTGTATGTCTTTTCTGGGCGACCCTTTGGGTAGGGTGAAGATTGAACACCTCCCACACGTGAAACACCCTTATAAGATGGAGGAAAGACATCAGATGGGGCAGTGCCGGGATTAAACCTAGCCAAATCTTCCCTGGCTCTCTCTGCCCACCACACAGCAGGAGGACACAGCCATCTCTGCAAATCTCCTCCCTACAGGGCAGTTTCATGTTATCTTGGCTCATTCTTTCTCCAAAGATGAAGAGATTGTTTTAAACCTGCCGCCCCACCCGCTCCGCTCCTGGCTTCCAGTGCCATTAAGTTTCATTATAACAAATAAACACCACAATGACATTTATAAGTTACCACGGAGCACAGAAGCACAAATATGAAGCAGATAAACTGCATTTGATCCAAATAATTACTGCAGGCAATATTGGGCTTAGTCTGAGCTGGCAGCCGGGTACCGAGTAATTTATTAGATTGCGTAAGGCAATGTTGCACGTTGAGTTTTTCATTATTGTGTCTCTTCCCCTCTCCGTGGTCTAAATAGGTTAGGGGAGTTTAGACAGTGCGTGGCCAAACAAAGACAGACTTTGCTCAAGCAGATTAAGGCTGGGAATTTCAGCCAAGTGTCCGGGTATGGCTGCTTCCCAACCAACATGGCACTTGAGAGAGAAGAGAGGGTTTAGGATTATCTTGATACTGCCGGCCAAGGACAGTTCCCCGTATGTACTCCCCACCCACTGGCCCAGAAACAAAAAGAGGCCCCACGAGGGAGTAAGTGGAAGGATGGATGGGGCCCCCCAGGACACGGAGCCTAGGTTCCTGCTGGGTTCCTTTGTGCTCAGCCAAAGACCCTCTCCACCAAAAGGCCCTCCGTAGCCCTGGGCAGCCTCAGACCCCAGTCCCAGACTTCTCCTGCAATAAATAAAAGGAAGGAAGCCGTCTGCCAGCCAACTCTGCAAAACAAAGCAATGAGAGCTGGCTACCCGCAGCCACCTCCCTGCCAAACCCAAACTCATAAAGTTTGATTCAAGGGGTTACAATGCCTCCTATTCAGAGTCCCTCCTGCCCCATTCCCCCAGCCTTAGTAAATTACCCAATAAGCAGCAAGGACCGGTAGTTATTGTGTAGTTAAATGGTATTTGCCCAGTAAATCCTGAGCCGAGTACTAACGGTGATATACAGTAACTAATTACAGACATGAATTCTCTCCCCAAGACGCCAAGTGTTACCAAATATTGTTGCGTTTAGGGGAGGAGGCTCGAGAGCTCCGTTCCCTCTAGCAAAGCTGGCTGCAGGCACAGCCAGTGGTAGTCCTGGCTGGAAAATGGGGGCGTCCTGGGGGAAAGCAGGAATGGGGCCTGGAAAAGGCTCCCATTTGCTGCCCCTGATCCCATGCCCCGGGAGAAGGGCCTCTCCGGGCACCAGCTGGTCCTCCTTGGGCGATTTCACAACAGATAAGAGGCTCAGCACTACGGTGTCGCAAAGGCCGGAGCCCCCAGCCGTGCAGGCAATGGAAGTCATTATTCACCCAGCCTAGGACAGAGCAAGAAAGCTATTGTAAGGGGTGGGTCTCTTCAAAAAGCTTCTGAATGGGGATGCAGCAAGGTAGGATAAAAAAATGCCCATGATCTGCCTAGCCGCCCATGACTCTTGCCCTAAATTATTGTTCATGGACCTGATCTCAGCCCCAGGGGCGCCTTGGAGAATCAGAGGTTTCTCTGGCTGATTGTGGTCTGCAGGTGGGGCAGAGCCTGTGCCCGAGGCAAGTAGCAGATGTCCTGTCAGGTTCCTGTCTGTTTTTGGAGCACAGCTGGGGGCAGCTGGAGGACATAGTATAGTCAGTCTCTGCTTTCTGAAGAGGACACTACACAGCTCAAGAGCTCTCTGTGCTTACTGGAACTATCGACTAAAAAAGGCCCAGAACTGGAGTCAGCCAGCTCCAGCACACGCTGTGACCTTGGACAGGTTACTTAACCTCTCTGAGCTTCTGTTTCCTAATCTATAAAAGAGAAGAGATTCTCTCTATCTCTCAGGACTATTGATGTTAAAATGGCTAGGCTGGAGCTGGGGTTACCCCTGCTTCCCAGGAGCTCCTCCAAGGAGCGGTTCCATCCTTCTGGCCGCCAGCTCATCTTCTGAGATAGACTCAGTGACCCAGCGTAAGCCTCGCAGGTACTGAGCAAAGCCCTCAGCCCAGCCTGGGTGCCCCCAGCAGCACGCACACTCTCTCCTTCCTCTCAAGGTGATCCAGCACAAAATCTCTCCTTTACCAACATTCCCATTGAAACAAAGACTGGCACAGTAATTGCAAATGTGTTTTGTTTTGTGTTTTGTTTGCTGATGAATTTTCAGGGTTGAAACAAATGATCCAAGCCCTTGCCAGGGACACAGTTAGGTGGTGATGGAAGAGGCTGAGTGAGGTGGACACGGGCTAGGTGGGGAGGCATACACTTGCTGTGGAACATGGAGCCAACCGTTGCTGTGAGCGTTGGCATTCCAAGTCTCTCCATCAGGATGGATGGACGGACAGTAGAAGCTTCTCCACAGGATGTCATGAGGATGGATTAAGTAAAATAACTTATGTGAACTTCTTTGTGAAGTATAAAGTGTACACAAGAGTTAGTTGTGGTTAAGATCCCAACCCAACCAGAAGACAACACCCAGAATCCCAGAGCAGCAAGAACAAGCATCACTTTTTTAATTAGGACACATATATAGTCAGCTCTCAATTATCTGTTGGCAAATTGTCCCCATTCCTGGCAAATTCTATCACCAAGATTGCTTAATGAAGTCCTCTGTTAACATTTCACAGCTTCTTATTTTGCTCTTATTTGCAGGAGTCCCAAAGGGACTAAAAGTCCTTTAAAGGCAAAATCAGCTAATATCCCCATCCCCTTCTAGGGAAGGTGTTGAGCCATAAACACAGTGAGCCAGGGAGGGTGGAGTGTGTCCCAACTCTCGCTATGAGCCAGAAACAGGGGTGATGTTCTGCACCCAGCTGAGCAGGCAGTGGGAGGGAGCTCCATCATTGGGTTTTGTTTTGTTTTGTTGAGTATTAAAAATTCCCAGAATATCAAACACATTCATATTCAAACATGAATACCAAAATGCATTCCAAAGTTGGAAATGAACGTTACTTAGTATTATTCATTATGTTGGAATGTCCATCATTTTTCGATTATTCACACCCTTGCTGCTCTCCATTAACAAAGATAATTAAGAGTTGATTGTATTTGGGCTCCAAGACGGGAGAAATTCAGGACACTGCGATCTACTCCCTGTTGGGAACAACACCGGAAGCCCTGAGAATATTTCCTATAAGCACCAGGTCCACGTTGTGGTTGCCAACGCAAAGTTAGAGAGTGGCATAAAAGTAGCTCATCCTTAGTCGGTTAAGCATCCGACTCTTGATCTCAGGATCCTGAGTTCAAGCCCCACGCTGGACTCTGCACTGTGTGTGAAGCCTTCTTTTAAAAAATGTAAAAAGAAGCTCATGCTTCAAGACCAGACTGCATTATGCACACAGTGCACCCTGGCTTTTGTACCTGTCGGTGAGAAGCAGCCATGTTGCACTACATGCAACACCTAGAGACCATCTACACTGCACAGGACCTTCTGATTCTTTGAACATTTCACAGAGGGACATCGGGGCCCACTGCAGGGGGGCCAAGGGGCTGGACTCGGTCCCTCTAGATTCACCCAGCTGCCTCCACCCACTTCATACACCGGCGTTCATATCAGATCCCACTGGCAAAGGGTTCCATGCACTGGGAAAAAAAAAAGAAAGTGTGAAAACCACAGACCTCATCCAATGCCCTCACTGAGCCGTGAAGGAAACCATGGGGCTCCCAGAGAGAAACCACAGCCAGCCCAAGACAACACTATGCCGGCCAAAACCAGGAAGACCCCAGTCCCCTTGAACCTGTGCTGTTTGCATTCAACGGTGCCTCCCAAATGTTCACCAAAACCCACCTGCAGCAGGATTACCCAGGAAGCGGTGAAAATGCAGACTCCTTGGCCTAGCTCAGTTCCGCTATCCCTGAATTTCTGGCTTGGAACCCAGGAAACTGTATTTTCAGCAAATCCCCCAGGTGATTCTTATGCACAGGAGACTTTTAGAACAATTTCCCACGGGCAAGGTCTACACCAAGATAAAATGATTATTTTAAGATGCTTGTTTAAAAATAAAACGAGGGGCGCCTGGGTGGCTTAGTCGGTTGAGCGTCCGACTTTCGCTTAGGTCATGATCTCGCGGTTCGTGGGTTCGAGCCCCGCGTCGGGCTCTGTGCTGAGTGCCAGCTCAGAGCCTGGAGCTTGCTTCGGATTCTGTGTCTCCCTCTCTCTCTGACCGTCCCCTGCTCACGCTGTCTCTCTCTCTCTTAGAAATAAATAAAACATTTTAAAAAAATAAATAAATAAATAAATAAATAAAAATAAAACGAGAAAAACAAATGAGGTTTAAGGACACGGATCTTCCTCAAAGACACCAAATGTCCTTGGGAGATTTGCTTTCACTTCCTTGTGCCTTGGTTTTATTCTTCTTCAGCCTTGGGTTCTCCCCACCCAAAAGTAAGACTTTGAATAAACCAGAACAGAGAGCCTTCCTTCCAGCTGAAAGGGAGAGACCTAACACATGGAGTCTAGATCCTGCATTTTACACACTGGGAGTCTTAGAGAAGGGAAGAGTCAGGCCCAAGGGCACACAGCCTAGAGGCAGCACAGGCAGCACCAGATTGTTACCTTCTGGGCCTGGGCATTCACAAAGAGGACAGCTTCTGGTGTCTTTACAGTATCTCTTATAAAAGGGAACAGAGAGGGGCACCTAGGTAGCTCATTCAGTTAATCATCAACTCTTAATTTCAGCTCAGGTCATAACCTCACAGTTTATGAGTTCAAACCTTGCATCCAGCTCTGCACTAAAAGCATAGAGCCTGCTTGAGACTCTCTCTCTTTCTCTCTCTCTCTCTCTGCCCTTCGCCTGTACACTCTGTCTCTCCATAATGAAAAAACTTTAAAAATATTTTAAAAATATAGGGTGTCTTTGTGGATCAGTCAGTTAAGCATCTGACTTTGGCTTGAGTCATCATCCCACGGTTCGTGGGTTCGAGCCCCATGTCGGGCTCTGTGCTGACAGCTCAGAGCCTAGAGCCTGCTTCCGATTCTGTATGCATGTGTCTCTCTGCTCCTCCCTACTCACACTCTGGCTCTCTCTCAAAAAATAAACCTTTTTTACAAATTTTTAAAAATTAAAAAATAAAATAAAAGGGAACAGAGATGCTGGACAACATGGGGGGGAATCAATCCACAGCCCTGCCGCCCAGGGGTTCCCACATGGATATACTGAAAGAGGGTAACTGTACAAGTTCAGTCTGCTGGTGGCCAATGCCTATACTTGCTTTCCAGTTAATGACTTAGCTCTATCCTGCTCTTCAGCATCACCTTCTTTCTCTCATGCTGCTCTCTACCCTCCCCTAACAATGGTGTAGAGAGCACATACTCCTGAACGTATAAGTGCCTGAGGCTCAGAGAAAGAAAGGGGCATAGCCTGGGCCCCACGGTCAGCCTGCAGCAGGCCTGAGACAGCATCCAGGCTTCCAGCTGCCTGAATGTCTCCCGTCTGTACACCCTCCCCTACCATCACCACCAAAGCCCACACAACTCTGCCCTTCCCATCTCAGTCAGACTCTGGGCTGACCTCAGGCAGGGATGGATGGGCTTCTTCACAGGTTCCGATGCACTAGTATTTCCAGCAGCACTTATCAGTGTCTTCTTGGCATCCAGAACTTGGCTGAATGGATGGAGGATTATCTCTCCCTGCCACTAATGAGGACAGTGCAGGCTCTGTCCCGGGCCATGGGCTGATAATCAGTAGGCGAAGGATTTATAGTGACTTTGGAGTCACCCTGCCTCAGCCAGCCCCATTGCTCTTCATTAAAGACCCATGCTGTCCAGGACAACCTTGGCGGATTGTGCATCCTGAGGAGAGGTGTGTGAGACCGGGAGAATCACAGGCTCAGACAAGGAACAGGGGCAGGAAAATGTGCCCTCTGAATTTCTGCCCCACACCCGGCCCTGGGAAGAGCAGTCTGGCTCTTTCGTGTAAGCCCAAACAAAAATCCAGGCAGTTTCTGGAATGTGTGTGATATTGGTAAGCTTTCCCTCACCTGTGTGTCAGAATCAAGCTACTGGGGGCTGCAAATGATAATGATGAGGATGAAAGTGTTTTCAAGTCTCTGTCCCAGCAGAGAGGTCTAGAAGACACAACGGAGAGATGCACCCCCTGCTTCTACCCCCGCCTTGTTCTTCTGGCTTCTCTCTTTGCATTTCCAGTCCCAATCCAAAGGAAGAAGATGGGGTCAGATGACCTCTCACCATCCCGACAGGGTCTCAGCCTGTGCAAACCTTGACAGGAGCTAACTGTTCCACCCAAGCCAACTGCGCCCAACACACCCAGCCTGGGGTAACCGTGTCCCTCTTAGACAGCCCCATCGACATTCATAACTTTCCGTATTTGGAGATGAACTCCCATGTCAACACCAAAGAGAGGGCCCATTGTAGACCACGTCTCTAATCCCTGAGCCATGTGAGTGCTCACTAAGCCTGACTTAGTCACACCAGCTTGCTCCAGACCCATGGACCCAATTATACGCAGGACCCCTTCTCCTGATGATTCAGGACCCCTCTCCATCAACATATTTACAACTGAACTCACTGCCCCCCAAACACGCTCCCCCCTCCTGGCACAGAAATGGCTCCACAAGTTGCCTATCTCCACTCCCCGTCCTACAGACCAGGGAGAGGAGCGCCTTTATGCCTCCATCTCCCCCATCCCCTGTCATCCAAGTGACTTTTAAATCCACTTTCTTCTTCCCACGGATGCAGCTTTAGCCTGAGCCCTGATGACAGCAAAATCTTCCTGATCAGGCTTCCGGTCTTCAGATTATCCTCCTTCCGCCACCCTCCTCCCTGTCCCCACTGTAATCTTCCTAAAACTCAGATCTGAGCATGTGGGTCAGAACCCTTTGATGACTTCTCATTAAGTGCAAACTTCTTAGCATGCATTCGAGGGCCTACACTGTCAGACTTACCATGATTCCCTAGCCGTGCGTCCTCCTGAACACAGCACACGCCCATGTGCCGTGCACCCAGGTTCATAGTGACCGGGCTCTGTTATGGAGGGCGTGCAGGGCTCTGGGCCTTTTACACAAAATGTCTTGTTTAATTCTCATGAACAACCCAGCAAGCACTGGTTAGTATCCTGATGGGGAAACTCCGGTTCAGAGGGCCTGAGGAATGTGCCCAGGGGACATACTGCTGCAATGGCAGAGCCAGAGATCAAGATGAAATCATGCAGCCTCAGCTCTTATTCCTTGAGCACGTTCTTTTTTTTTTTAAGTTTATTTATTTTGGGAGAGAGAGAGTGAGCATCAGTGAGGGAGAGGCAGAGAGAGAGAGAGAGAGAGAGAGAGAGAGAGAATCCCAAGAAGGCTCCGGGCTGTTAGCATAGAGCCCAACGCAGGGCTCGAACTCATGAACCGTGAGATCATGACCTGAGCCAAAACCAAGAGTCAGATGCTTAACTGACTGAGCCAACCAGGTGCCCCATCCCTGAGCCCATTCTGACCTCCATGCTTTATTCATGCTTTTTCCCATCCCAGGAAATGCTCTCATCTCATTTACCCTTTGAGGCCACTTCAGAAGCCAACCCTTCTGTGACTCCTTCCCTCCTTCCATCCAAAGGAAACCCCTTCCTTCCTCGGGACTTTCTCTGTACCTCACTTTCAGCACTGACTGTGTAGCATCGGTTATTCTAGTCCCTTGTGCACATGTTTGTCTCCTCCGGCCTCGAAGCTCCTTGTGATAGAAAATACGTGGTCCCCACTCTGCCTCCCTGTGCCCAGCCAGAGGCCTTGGAGATGCCAGGGCCTGCCCTTGCCTATGGCCCACACCATTACGGGTACCATTCCCCTCTCCACACAATCAGTTTTATTAGTCAGTGGGCTCGGACCTAAAACCATCACCCCCAGCCCTCTCCCCTGAGTAAATCATGACAAGGCATTCTGGAAACTTCCCAGAACTCATTCTCCTGCATCGGGAGCTGGTCCGTGCTGAGCCGCAGAAAAACAGCAGAAGTCAAGACGTGGGCTTCCAGATGTGATCTGAGTCATCTGCCCTGGCCCCTTCCCACTCTGCCTGGCACTGTTCTGGTATCAGCTAGGGAGGGGCCTCTGAGCTGGCTCCTTCTTCCTCTTCCCTTGCCCCCATCTGCTGGCTTCTAAGGACCAGGGCAGCTTCCCTTCATCTCCTACAAGGCAATTTGCATCCTCTGGGCTAGGAGAAAGCTGGCGATAAATATCCCCACTACAAGAATGCTTAAAGCCTTCCCCAATTGGTCACTAATAGCAGAGCAGACAGCAGCATTTGAGCCTTTTCTGCATGGCTGACCAGACAACTCTAGGAGACTGACGTCGGCTGGGACCATGGCAATGAGAAAGCTACAGGAGGCCCCAAGTGCTCCCTCTCACCTGCATGACTCATGGGAAGAAGCAGATTCTAATTAGTCCAACTTCAGATTTGCAAAGCCTCCCTTCCCAGCTCTGGGATCCCTCACACCAGGTGCTATGTGGCTCCAGTGTTGACAGTCCTGGGCTCGTGGATAGTGATAAAAAGAACAGCCCTTTATGAAACACCTGTGTGTGCCAGGATCATTTACACCTGAGTCCTCTCCTCACAGCAGTTTTGCAAAGTAGGTATGTCCCTCCCATTTTACAGATGAGGAGACTAAGGCTCAGAGTTGGTGAGGAATGTGGCCCAGATCATTGCTAGTGACAGGGCTAGAGTTCCTTCCGTTGCCTGCCTGGCCCTGTGTTTCTTTCCACAATCCAAGACCCAGGCTCTAGCAGGTACTCAGAGAAGGTCCCTGAATTTACTCATCACTGATGTCTTTGCCTGCATGTGTTTCATAACCCAGAATGACATCTGTCCTCCATCGCATTCCCCATTATCATGATTCCTCCCCCAGGAAGCCTCTCGGTTTCCTCCTCCCAGCCCTCATGCTTGCAGTAAGCCTTTCTCAACCCCCAAAAGAACTTTAGGTGACGTTGTGATGCAACTGGGCACTTTCTGCCTTGTAGTCTAGTGACTTGTGGCAAATGTGGCCTTCGCTTCCATACTCTCTGAGTAAGTTTTTGCAGAATGTCATGAGATTTGAGGCAGGCAGGATTTCACTGGGCTGTCCCCCGCTCAGGCACAGAAGTGGTGGTGGATGCTTCCCCAGGGAAGTAGAGAGGTTCTTACTCCACCTGCTCTTTGGCCACTGGGCATCCCCAGGGCATCACTCAGCCCCTCAGGACCCCGCTCCCTCTCCAGTTTTCTCCCCCTCTGCAGGCGCAGGATGAGGGTGGCTGTGTGCATGTGTTTGCAGAGCATGCCAGGCAATCGTTCACCTAGATCCTGCCCAGATCAGCCTGGGATCAACCCTAAGGGCAGTGGTGACCTCCCCTCAATCCACTGCTGGAGCAAAGTCTTGGCCAAAGTGCCCAGTTCAAGAGAGGGGATGGAGAGAGTCAGCCCCTCGTGCCATCTCCTGATGGCCTCTGGTCTGACCTCTGAGTGCAGATTGAATAAAAAGAAAGGATGTGAGGGACATGGGGACATCAGCAACCTTGCTTCCCACACAGCCTCCAGTGCAGTTTGCACTGGGACTTTCTCTCTTTGGTCACTCTAACCAACCCCAGATCTCATGTTGTTTGCACCAGCCCATGCTCACCCTGTGCATATTCCCTCTCACCACCACCACGGAACCACCTGAACACCAGATCGGTGAGTAGGGGAGAGGCACTAACACATGTGCCTACAGAGGTGGCACCAGACACAGAACACTAGAGTACCAGAATGTATCCCCCAAAGATCGGGGGCTGACAGTTATGGGTGGCAAGGGTGGGTGACTTGACCCTGACATTAAGGACCCTGACCACCATGCACATGGGTCCAGTGGGCCCTCTTCCTACTTGTTACACACACACACACACACACACACACACAGAGCCAGGGTCAGCCCACAGTACTGTGGGCTCCTGGGACGTTAAAGATCATCCAGACCACCATTCTTCCCCATGGTCTCAAGGATGGCCCTGATAGCAGTGGGGCCTTGGCCTTCTCTGAACATATTTTTCCCAGAAAAAAAATGATGTCCCCAAAATTCATAACCAGCGGCTTTTGAACATTTTGCAAGAATAGGAGGTTCAAGCAAAATCTTAAGTGGTTGAGAAGGAGTAGAAGCAGAATAGGTCTGGCTGGAGAAGAGGTAAGGCCTGGAAGCCAATTCATTCATGTACACACACACACACACACACACACACACACGTGCCTGCACACACCACACCAGCCAGGCCCCCAGACGCACTGCTATAAAAAAACCATCATTCTCAGTGATTTGGCCTTCACAACCTCAGTCTTCCATACAAAATGCCTCTTCGGGAAGAGATAATAGAAATAAGAAATAATGAGGAATTGAGAGGCAACTCCAGGTCAGGGGCCAGAGGTGTGCAAGCTCATAGAGAATCCTGGGGTCTTCAGCATTTTAAATATTTTACTGGAAGACACTGGGGACCTCCCAGAGCCAGATGGCGATGAATGTTCATTCTGTGCTAATGTGTACTGCAAGTCCCCCAAAAGAGTCTTAAGGTGAGGGGCCATGTGGTCAGGGTTGGGAAGGGTGGCCCCTTCAGGGACGCTGGTGAAGCTGATGGAGATGACGGGAGATCTGGGGTGGGGGGCTTTGAAGAAAGCAGTGTGGAGAGGTCATGAGGAGGGAGGGGCTGAGCTGCGAGGCTCCTGAGCAGAGAGCAGAGGGAAACAGCTGGCAGGGGCTGGGGGCTGGG